>NW_027618512.1:0-70307 GCF_964187855.1 Myxine glutinosa | reverse complement strand
TGAATAAGAATAATACAAATATATGATGAAAAGAACATGTATATTTTAGAGCAATATCACAGTACATTTCCTACATGACGTTTTGTCAATTATCAATTTCTCAAAACCTCTTGGTATACAACATTTCTGGTTTTCTTACTTGGTGCCAAGACATAAAGATTGCTTGGTTTTCCAACCCTCGAGCAGCCTACGTACAGCTGGCCATGGGAAGTACCCGGCATTGCCGGACGGGGGAAGGGAGGGGAGGGGGAAGGGGAGGGGAGGGGAGGAGAGGGTGGGGAGGGGAGAAGAGGGGGAGAGGGGGGGGAGAAGAGGAGGGAGGGGGAGGAGGAGAGGGGAGGGGGAAAGGGGAGGGGGGAGGAGGAGAGGGGAGGGGGGAGGGTGGAGGTGAGGGGGGAGGGGGGGTGAGGGGAGGGGGAGGGGTGAGGGGGGAGGGGAGGGAGGGGGGAGGGGAGGGGGAGGGGAGGGGAGAGGGGGAGGTGAGGGGGGAGGGATGAGGGGGAGTTGAGGGGGGAGGGGTGAGGGGAGGGGGAGGGGGAGGGGAGGGGGGAGTGGAGGGGAAGGGGGGAGGGGGAGGGAGAGGGGAAGGGGGGAGGGGGAGGGAGGGGGGTAGGCGGAGGGAGGGAGGGGGGTAAGGGGAGGGAGGGGGGAGGGGGGCTTCACCCGGGTTGAATAAGAATAATACAAATATATGATGAAAAGAACATGTATATTTTAGAGCAATATCACAGTACATTTCCTACATGACGTTTTGTCAATTTTCAATTTCTCAAAACCTCTTGGTATACAACATTTCTGGTTTTCTTACTTGGTGCCAAGACATAAAGATTGCTTGGTTTTCCAACCCTCGAGCAGCCCACGTACAGCTGGCCATGGGAAGTACCCGGCATTGCCGGGCGGGGGAAGGGAGGAGGGAGGAGGGGAGGGGAGGGGAACGGGGGGGGAGGGGAGGAGAGGGTGGGGAGGACAGAAGAGGGGGGGAGGGGAGAAGAGGGGGGGATGGGAGAAGAGGAGGGAGGGGGAGGAGGAGAGGAGAGGAGGGAGGGGGAGGAGGAGAGGGGAGGGGAGGGGGGAGGGGGAAGGGGGTGGGGGGGGGAGGAGGAGGGGGGAGGGGGGAGGTGAGGGGGGAGGTGAGGGGGGAAGGAGGAGGGGTGAGTGGGGAGGGGTTGGGGGGGTAGGGGGAGGGGGAGGTGAGGGGTGAGGGCAGGGGTAGGGGGAGGGGGGAGGGGGGAGGGGGAGGGAGGGGGAGGGGGAAGGGGGAGGGGGGGCTTCGCCCGGGTTGAATAAGAATAATACAAATATATGATGAAAAGAACATGTATATTTTAGAGTAATATCACAATACATTTCCTACATGGCGTTTTGTCAATTTTCAATTTCTCAAAACCTCTTGGTGTACAACATTTCTGGTTTTCTTACTTGGTGCCAAGACATAAAGATTGCTTGGTTTTCCAACCCTCGAGCAGCCCACGTACAGCTGGCCATGGGAAGTACCCGGCATTTCCGGGCGGCGGAAGGGGGGGAGGAGGAAGGGGAGGGGAACGGGAGGGAGGGGAGGGGAACGGGGGGGGAGGGGAGGGGAACGGGGGGGGGAGGGGAGGGGAATGGGGGGAGGGGAGGGGAACGGGGGGGAGTGGAATGGGGGGGAATGGGGGGAGGGGAACAGGGGGGGGAGGGGAGAGGAACGGAGGGGGAAGGGAGGGGAACGGGGGGGAGGGGAGGGGAACGGGGGGGGGAGGGGAGGGGAACGGGGGGAAGGGGAGGGGAACGGGGGGGAGGGGAGGGGAAGGGGGGGAGGGGAGGAGTGGGGGGGAGGGGAGGAGAGGGTTGGGAGGGGAGGAGAGGGTGGGGAGGGGAGAAGAGGGGGGGAGGGGAGAAGAGGAGGGAGGGGAGGAGGAGGGGGGAGAAGAGGAGGGAGGGGGAGAAGGGGGGGGAGGAGGAGAGGGGAGGGGGAGGGGGGAACGGCTAGCTTGGCAAGCGATAGCAGGATTTTTACTTTTATTTTTACCTCAATGAGGGCTATATATATAGTCCGTGCTTGGAGCCTTGAAGTTCAACATAAAGTTTTTTTATGAAAAATAATGCAGATGTATAACAATTCACCAATGAAAGTTCAGAAATGAATGCAGATCCTTTACTTTGCGATACAAACGCAATTCCCGCCATTTCCACTCACGATCGAGGCCCTCCACAGTCGGCTTCTATCAGTTCGGCCGCGCCTCTTCTTCCTCCTACAACTTCGTCTCACTTCTTTCACTCAAAATGTACGAAATTCTGCCGCATGAAATTATGTAGAGGCCTCGTTGGGGGGATATAAGGTACATAAGGAAGGCGTTGTAACAGAAGAATCAAAATAAAAGTGGAAGAACATGAGGAAATGGGAGCTATTCTGGACCCACAGCCAAACCCGACAAACCATTGCAATACACCCCGAACGTCTAGCGCCGCCACAAACCACCATGGAATTGCAGGTGGCGCGGTTTTTTTAAACCATTGATATTAAAATAAAACGTAGCCTTTAACCACCAGGATTTTATGCTGATTCCGAAACTGTGTCTAAAACTTTTCTCCGATGTGTAGTTCTTGAGTTATAAGCGGACATCCAGACAGACACACATATACACACACACACACACACACACACACACAGACACTCCTCCTTTATATATAGAGATACAGACTTGGCATTTAATATGGAATATTATTTTTTCCTTGACTTGGGTTTACTTTCTGAACTCAGTATATCAACCTGGTGAGTTTCTTTTACCCTTCGGTGATGTCTTTATTGAAAGAACCATGTCACTGATTGTCTTTCGCAGCAAGAAGTCAATAACAGGATTATATCACAGGTGGCGTGACAAAATGTAAGGACAGGTACATTTGACGATTGGCTTCACAATCGGGTATATAAGGGTTGTTGCGTTCTGTATTAGTGGAAAACAACTGCTGCACGTCTACAAAAGTTATTGCCGCTTCTTCTGGAGATGGTCCATCAACTTGACAATGCTGTTTGTCATGGAGTGGTGGCTTTCCGAAATTCTGGCATGAAACAGCGTGCTATTGCTCGGCAGTATGGCATCACTCAAGGTCAGGTGTCAAAGATCCTGAAACGAAATGCTCAGAGGGGTGTCCCTACTCCAATACCGAGGCCAGGACGTCCACGCAGAACCACAAGGAGAGATGATCGCCAGCTGCAACGGTTAGTCTGCAATGGCCATACCAAGTCAGCTAATCGGCTTAGGGCTGAGTGGCAGCAACTGACAAATGTGCCTGTATCCAGAAGGCTAGTCAACCAACGACTCATTCAAGCAGGCTATCGTGCCAGGCATCCCCTGAGAAAGCCACGCCTGACCAGACAACACAGGCAGCGTCGATTGCAGTGGGCCAGAGAGCACCGTCAATGGCAGCCAGGACACTGGAATCACGTGACCTTCAGTGAGGAGTCTAGATTTCTGGTCTGTCGTCAAGATGGCCACATCCGAGTGCGCAGACAAGTGCATGAAGCTCACAACGAAGATTGTATAGTGCCAAGAGTCCAAGCTGAAGGTGGTGGGGTGACCGTTTGGGCTGCTTTTCATGCAGGGGGCAAAACTGACCTGGTTGTTCTGAATGGAAACCTGAACCAGTTCAAGTACAGGGTCATTCTGGAAGAAACATTGCTTCCATTTGCTCGTGCAGCCTTTCGAGGAAACTTTGTCTTCCAAGATGACAATGCACGGCCTCATCGTGCTCGCATGATCCAACACTTTCTTGCTGACCGTGGTGTAGAGCATATGGAGTGGCCTGCCATGTCCCCGGATATGAATCCGATAGAGAACTTGTGGGCAGAATTAACGCGTCAAATCGACAACTTGGACCAGCAGCCTACCTCTGTGCGTGAATTGCAGCAGGCCATTGTCACTGCATGGCAAGCGATTCCTGTCCAAACCTTGGCACATCTGGTGAACAGCATGCCTCGACGTGTACGTGCTCTTCTGAATGCTCGTGGGGGTTACACGAAGTACTGAACTGTAATTTTACTGTCCGTAATCCCAGTCATAATTTAGCTTTTGTTTTTGTTGAAATTTCTTTTGGCTAATGTGCAAAATAAAGAGATACTTCTGGAAAACGTACAGAAGTTTAACACAGTACTGTCCGTGAATTGAGTTCGATATCAGTTTACATCACTTTCAAGGATCAATTTATTTGCTTCGAAATGTCAAATGTGGTTTTTGTTTCTATTAAGGGTCACATTAACAAAATCTAGAATAATTTCAACATAATTCCAATGAACCTTTGGTTCTAAGTCATCTCGAAAAGTAAGTTCACCCCCACAAAAAAAATATTCCATATTAAATGCCAAGTCTGTATATATATATATATATATATATATATATATATATATATATATATATATATATATATATATATATATATACTGACAAATGTGTCAATATATATATGTATATATATATATATATATGTATATATATATATATATATATTGTTGCGGATATGGGATTTGGATCCATCCATATCCGCTTGTAAATATTCCCCTATTTCCCCAATACTTCCCAACTATCCCCAATCCCCCATTCCCTAGTCCCATTTTCTGTAAACAACACTCTGTAGCCCCGACCTTCCCCTATTTCCCCCCTTAAATGTCGTGCCCAGGTTCACCGCATCTCACGTAGACAACTATAGGACATCTTGCGAGTTATTCTTAGTCTATGTCAGTTAAGGACTCGTTTCCATTAATTCTGACTCTTCGTTGCACCAGAATGTGATTGTATGGCACCGTTAGAAAGTTTAGGACCTCCCAATACCTCCCCGCAGCTCTTCCTCATGGTACAACAACAACTACAACAACAGCGGCGGCGGCGCGGGGAGTGTGCGTCCTCACTCCGGCTTGGTTAGCCGCCATTGAACATGTGCTCCGACGGGGTTACCACGCAGGGGCTCGCTGTCAGCTCCTCGTCAAGGGCGGAGCCCGGTAACCCCCCCGCACCCAATAGAAGCGGCGGAACGATTCCATCTGGGGCGGAGCTAACGAGCCGAGGGCGTGTCACTCCCCGCTGAACATGCGCAGAAAGAGGGAGGTGACGTCAGATGCGCCTCAGCTTGAAGGAAGAGAGACGCCACCAACCAAGCGCTGAATACCTCCCCGCATCTCTGGACTGGACCGAGCTGTATCCTGTCCCTGAGCCAAGGTGCACCTTGAGCTATCGACTGCCTGCCCTTCCTTGCCATCAATCCCTGTGTAAGTCAGTCTTGTCCCGTTTGTCTGTGGTCTGTCGGGGATAAGATAAGACTGTGTCTAAGTGCCCATCTTTTCTGTGCTTTACCTCTTACCGTGTAATCTACCCGTTTCTGCATCACCAATATTATATCCTCCTCCGGAGGTCTTGAGAACTGTACGCCTTGTGTCGTTGCATTTATCCCAGCCGTTGTGTCCTTTCCTTCATTGATTTAGCATAGCGCGACTTGGTCAACGTCGAGTGGAATCGGGCGGGATAGGGTTCTAATCGGGGAGTAACTGTGCGGACGCGGTAATACCAAACCGCTCGGTAAACTAACATCTAAAACCGCGTCTGTAACAATTGGTGTCGAGGAGTGAGATCGGACCCGAAGCGCGCTTCACGCGCTCAAAATTGTTAACGTCGAAATTTGATTTTGTTTTACAAAAATAAAAACCCGAATTTTGAAAGTCGCGCTATGGCGGATCAAGACGGCTGGGTTCCGGTAGAGGAGAGTGAGGCAGGGTCGATCCAGGACCAAATTGAGGGACATGAGGAGAGCGAAGCAGTGAGGGTGGCAGGGTCGCAAAATCGCGTCCTCGCGCACGAGGTTACGGGCGCGCAAAATGGCGCCTCGCACATGGCCACGGCGACCGCGCCCGCGACCGTAGTAGCGCCACTGGTAGATTTGGACCTTTTTTTATACAAATGAAGGCCCTTATGGCCCAGAATAGCGAGAAAATGAGGGAGGACATGGGGGCCAATAGCCAATGGTTAGAACAAAGGATGGGGTCCAATAGCGAGAAATTGAGGGAGGACATGGGGTCCAATAGCGAGAAATTGAGGGAGGACATGGGGGCCCAGATCGGAGGGTTAGGGAGTAGAATAGAGGGATTAGACAATAGATTAGGGGAAATACAGGAGGGGTTAATGGGGGTAGAAAACAGAATGGCCGTTCAGGAGAATCAAATGGAAGGGATGAAAAAGGGGTTAATGGGGGTAGAAAACAGAATGGCCGTTCAGGAGAATCAAATGGAAGGGATGAAAAAGGGGTTAGAGGGGTTAGAAAACAGTATGGAATGAAAATTGAGGGACATGAGGGACCAAGCGGAAAGGGAAGTTAAACAAATGGGGCAGCAGATAGAGGGGGTCAGAATGGGGGTAGAAACTAAATTGGATGCTCACAGGGAGGAAATGGAGCAGATGAGGGTGGCATCTGGGCAGGAGATGCAAGTGATGGGAGAAGAGATCAGAAGAGGTGTGAGTGAGGAGGTCGGAGGAGTGCGCGAGGAGGTGAGGCACTGTAAGGAGCGCATGGAGAAGGAGGTGAGAAAGGGGACTGTAAAGTTGCAAGGTGGTATAGAGGAGTTGACGCTGGGAGTAGAACAACTGACAGTGGGACAAAAGGAGTTGGGGGACCAGGTAAAGATGAACACAGCGGTAATAGAGGGTTTAAAATCGACACAGAAGGAGATGAAAAAGGACGTAGGGGTAATTAAAAAAGAGTGTCAGACGGTACAGGAGGACCTGACGAGGAAAATGGACAAGGTGGTAGAGGTGATGGAGGTTAAAGAGCGGGAGGTGCGCGAGCACATAGAAAAAAATAAAGTGGAGTTAGAGGAAGAACTTAAAGGGGCGCACGAGGAGATGAAGGAGGTGAAGCAGAAATTAGAAGAAGTGGAAGAAGGGGTGAGCGAAATTAAGAAGCGACGGAGAGAGGATAAGAAAGAGATAAAGGAGGAAGTAAAAGAATTGGTCCAAAGTCTGTGTTCGGATCGTGATGATGTGCTCATTAACCGGATGAGGGATTCGCAGGTGATGGAGGAGAAGCGAAGAGAAAGAGGACCCGGTGTAAGTGGTGACCAATATGGTCGTGCGTATGATGCGCCAGGTGATTTAATAAGCTTGGGGGTCGAGATAGACCCGGGTGTTCGTGAGAGGCCAAGAGTGAGGTGTATGGCTGGTCCGGAGGGTATGGAACGAGAGGTGCGAGGTGTGGGTGAGCAAGGTTGTGGTGGTATGGAATGGGTAGCGGGTTGCGGAAGTGTGACCCATGCATCGACACCAACAGGGGTAGTTGTTAGAGGGACAGGGGAGGCACGAGAGCCCCTTGGGGGTAATGTACTGTGGGGGCCCGGCCGGTTCGGCCCCGCGCTGACCCCGCAAGGGGCGACGCACGGGGTCCGGCAGGCGGGCAACGACTCTCATACGAGGTGGTCCCACAAGGTCCCACTCGCGCCGTATGACGGCAAGAGTGATCTACGCGCGTACCTGGCGCAGGTTGACTGTGTGTGTAAGGGCAACGGTTGGGGTGAGGACGAAGGTGGAGTACACCTGGTGGCCGCATTGCGCGGCGCGGCGGCGGAGGTGCTGACGGCATTACCAGCGGGTGCTCTCACCCTGCCAGCCCTCCGCGACGCCCTAATTAATTGATTCGGCATTGAACAGCAGAGCGAGCTTGTTAAAGCTCAGCTCGCGCTGCGAAAACGCAAGCCCCAGGAAGCCATCGGGGAACTTGCCCACGACATTCGCCGCGCAGTGGGGATCGCACATGCTAGCATGGCAGCGGATTCCCGGGAAAGCCTGGCGCTGGACCATTTTATCCAGGCCCTCCCGGATATTGAGCTCCGGCAACAGCTCGCCATGTGGCGCCCGCAGACTCTGAGCCAGGCGGCTGACGCTGCGGCCCGTTGGGAAGCAGCGAGGCCCCTGGCCCGGGGGAGCGAGCGTCACGCAATGGCGGTCCGCCAGGTGGGACCTCCAATGGAGGGCGGACCCCTTAGGGGGCCCGCCCCCGACGTGAGTCCTGACCTGGCGGGCATGGTCCGGAGGCTGGTGGACCAGCGCCTGGCGGGACCTGGACCATGGCAGGCGGCCCCGGAGGTGGCCCGCGGTGGACCACGAGCGGGTAATCCAATTCGGACCTTCAGGGGGGAAAATTTGGAGTTCCGGAGACAAGCACCTTATCAGGTGAGGTGCTATACCTGCAACCGTCTGGGTCACCTGGCACGGCACTGTCGAGCCACGCGCCGGGATGATCCCCGGCGGTTGAGGTCCTTAACTCCGCCCAGGGGGGAGCGGGTTAGCCGACCCCAGACACCCCCCCGCCAGACCCCGGTAAACTAGAAGGCCTTACACCGGCGAGCAGGCGCCCCCGTGGATTGCCTCGGCTTTAGATGCTGAGGCGGGACCCAGTACCTCTGAATAAGGGGGGCTTATTAGTGCCAGAGGACTGGGGGATTGATGAGCGATGGGCCCGGTGGGTAAGGGTGGCATCCCTGCCACCCTTCACATGGTGGGGCAAATGCGCACTAGATTAGGGGGTGTATGGCAGTGAAAACTAGCCCGGGTGGGTTAGGATATTGATAGGGATCTAGCGAAGATGACATTAGGTGACGTTAAGGTTGGTTAGTTAGTGACAAGGATACCTGTAGTGGGGACGCAGGTAGATTAGTGTGGATGATAATGACGTGGGAGCGCAATAGTTTAAAGGGACGACTGGGAAGCGCAAGTTTCAGAGGGGAGTAGTTAGATGAGATGATGCTGTGTGAGAACTGGACAGGTGTGTGGAGCAGTGTGGAGCAGTGAGGGAGTAGTGAGTGTTGTGGATCAGCGCGAATGCGCTTCGGGGAGAGAAGGGTGCAGGCGGCACCAAGTATGAGAGCACAGGTGTGCAAGTGCAGGTGTGTGGAATACATGGAGTAAGTGGTACGGAGTGGTGTGCATGGTGCGAAGGTGTGGATGGGGGAAGAGTGGACCCCTTTCACGAGTACCCGGGGCGGGTAGTGTAAGTGTTAGGTAGAGGGTATAGGTAAATTGTGGTTGGATATTGGCATTTGTGGTGCGGTTGCAGAATGGTATTGTGGATGGGTGCATTAGTGTTGTGGAAATGGCTGGGCGTGTAGCCTGTTAGTGTGTGTAGTTGGTTTGGGCACTCCACCACTGTGAGGATGTCGGCCAGGTGAGGCCGCAGGTGGGCTCTGGGAGCCGTTAGTGTCAGTGGGTGCCTGAGGATCCCGGGTGTGGATTGGGCAGCCCGTGCCAGAGAGGGCACTGAGGGGGTGAGAGTGCGAGAGGGCCTTCCCCAGTTAGTTAGGTTAGGGTGAGGAGCAGGTAAGCTCGGGTGGCAACTACAGTGGTGGAGGTGTGCAGGTGGGTAGACCTGCTGGGAGAGCTACACGTCACAGCCCAGAAATTGTGCGAGAGCACCGAGTGTTGAATCGGGGGAGTGAGACCCCAAATTGAGAAGCACCACAGTTTGGGCAATGGGAATTGGTTTTTAGAACCCATAGTGTAAGTTGGCCAATGGATTGGCAGGGAAAGACCCCGGGTAATGTAAAGTTGTTAAAGTCATTTAGGAAATAGTTAGGATTGATGAACCTGTCGCACCATACGCAGCCACTTACCTGAGGTGATGATGATGACTCCACACCTGTGTTTCTTTGTTTTGTGTTGCAGGAAATGAGAATTGCTGTGTGGATTTGTGAGACGCATCACGACGTGGATGAGACATTGGGGTGATTCCATCTCTCCCTCCTTAGGAGGGATAGGACTGATGATGAATTGGTGATGGCAAATTTTGATGTTGAGTTGGAGATGGCAAATTTTGATGAGAGTTGGAAATGGCAAATTTGATTGGTTAGGAGGGAGAGAAGACGAATTTGGTTTATGGGAGGAACGGGGAAGACAGTAGGGACGTTTGTTGATTTGTAAAGTAGATGTTTATGGGTAGTGTTGTGTTTTGTGGATACAGTAAGGGGTAAGGGAGGGGCAATGTAGGTTACCTGGTGGGGGGGGGGGGGGCGTATGGTAGGAACGTACCTGTCTCACCTGGTTCCCATGTGCCCCCAGTGTGCATCACCTTGTATTGCGTGCACTTTTGCGCCCTTACCACCTTACTCACTTGTCTTCTTCTTTTGTCTCCCACCTCCGAGGATCTGGCTTTGGGGCAGAGAGAGAGGAGAGAGAGGTGCTGGCTCCGCAGTTGTGGGCCTGTACTTTCGCTGATTGCTGCCTGGATCGATACACCATATGGAGCGCAATTTTTGTGGCCGCCCACCATGGACCGCAGTTCTTTTGCGGGCAAGCACCACCCGTTGATGGACCTCTGGGTCAACGTGGCACCTATGCCATACAGGTGAACCACTTTTAGTTGGCCCCCTGACGGCCACAATTTAGAAATGGACGCGGTTGGCGCCTTTCTTTATTTTTAAAGAAGCCAGGAGGCCAAGTACACCACAGGAAGGCAAGACCAGCGGCAGAACATCGGCCGGCTGCGACACCACCGGTGACTATGAACACTTTATTGGTGCACCGGATGGTGCTGACTGTGTGTATGGGGTGGTGCTTTTGGTGCTTGGATGGGGTGCTCTGCACATTATTAAAGGCCGTAGGGCCACAGAGCACTCGTGGGTTGGTGTATCGATGCTGGCATGCGTGCTCTCTCTATGCATAACATCTGCATGTGTTCCTCCAAAAACAGGTCCTGGATCGTAGTGTAAATATCAGTGTAGTCTTGTGTAAATAATGCTCCCTACCGGCTGTATGTTTAGTTTGAGGATTCTTTCCGCGATTCGGTTATCCTGTGGGTGTGTTTCTGTGAGGAGAAGGGTGCAACGTCGCAGGGGGACATATTTACTCATTTGTGAACATCTGTAAAACTGTCGCACTCAGGGTTGAGTTAATAGTAGAGGGAACTACATCTGAGTGCCACACTAACGTAGGTAAAAATTTATCGGGTCGGGACGCCCCGAGGTAGAGAAGGGTGCAATGTTGCGGATATGGGATTTGGATCCATCCATATCCGCTTGTAAATATTCCCCTATTTCCCCAATACTTCCCAACTATCCCCAGTCCCCCATTCCCTAGTCCCATTTTCTGTAAACAACACTCTGTAGCCCCAACCTTCCCCTATTTCCCCCCTTAAATGTCGTGCCCAGGTTCACCGCATCTCACGTAGACAACTATAGGACATCTTGCTAGTTATTCTTAGTCTATGTCAGTTAAGGACTCGTTTCCATTAATTCTGACTCTTCGTTGCACCAGAATGTGATTGTATGGCACCGTTAGAAAGTTTAGGACCTCCCAATACCTCCCCGCAGCTCTTCCTCATGGTACAACAACAACTACAACAACAGCGGCGGCGGCGCGGGGAGTGTGCGTCCTCACTCCGGCTTGGTTAGCCGCCATTGAACATGTGCTCCGACGGGGTTACCACGCAGGGGCTCGCTGTCAGCTCCTCGTCAAGGGCGGAGCCCGGTAACCCCCCTGCACCCAATAGAAGCGGCGGACCGATTCCATCTGGGGCGGAGCTAACGAGCCGAGGGCGTGTCACTCCCCGCTGAACATGCGCAGAAAGAGGGAGGTGACGTCAGATGCGCCTCAGCTTGAAGGAAGAGAGATGCCACCAACCAAGCGCTGAATACCTCCCCGCATCTCTGGACTGGACCGAGCTGTATCGTGTCCCTGAGCCAAGGTGCACCTTGAGCTATCGACTGCCTGCCCTTCCTTGCCATCAATCCCTGTGTAAGTCAGTCTTGTCCCGTTTGTCTGTGGTCTGTCGGGGATAAGATAAGACTGTGTCTAAGTGCCCATCTTTTCTGTGCTTTACCTCTTACCGTGTAATCTACCCGTTTCTGCATCACCAATATTATATCCTCCTCCGGAGGTCTTGAGAACTGTACCCCTTGTGTCGTTGCATTTATCCCAGCCGTTGTGTCCTTTCGTTCATTGATTTAGCATAGCGCGACTTGGTCAACGTCGAGTGGAATCGGGCGGGATAGGGTTCTAATCGGGGAGTAACTGTGCGGACGCGGTAATACCAAACCGCTCGGTAAACTAACATCTAAAACCGCGTCTGTAACAATATATATATATATATATATATATATATATATATATATATATATATATATATATATATATATACCATATATATATATATATATATATATATATATATATATATATATATATATATATACCATATATATATATATATATATATATATATATATATATATATATATATATATATATATATTATATATATATATATATATATATATATATACCATATATATATATATATATATATATATATATATACCATATATATATATATACCATATATATATATTGTTACAGACACGACTTTGATGTTAAGGTGGGCCGAGCGGAATGGCCGTCGTGTCCGCACAAATTACCCGATTGTACTCGAACGTTGACGAAGCCGCGCCACGCTGGCTCAATAAGGAAAAAGAAGACACACGGCTGAATTATAATGACAGACACCAGGGATACGGTTCTCAAGACCTCCGGAGGAGATTATATTCGTGCGGAAGGTCAGATTACAGGGACGAGAGGTACAACATAGAAAGACAAGCACTTAGACACAATCTTATATTATTCCCCAACAGACGACAGGCAAACGGGACAAGGCTGACTCACACGGGGGTTGATGGCAGGAAAGCGGTTGTCGATGGCTCCAGGTTCTCCTGGGCTCAGGGCAGGATCGACCCGGTCCGGTCCAGAGATGCGGAAGGTTGCACAGCGCTCGAAGTGGCGTCTTTTCGTCTCAAGCTGGGGGCGCATCTGACGTCACATCCGGCGCGTGGCCGCGTATATCCGGCGGGGAGTGACACGCCCTCGGCTCGTTAGCTCCGCCTCGTGGAATCGGCACGTTGCTTCTCATTGGGTGCGTGCGGGGGGTTTACAAGGCTCCGCCCTTGACGAGGAGCTGACAAGGAGCCCCTTCGTGGTAACCCCGTGGAGCGCATGGTCTGGAGCGCATCGTCTGGAGCGCATTGTCGATGGCGGCGAACCGAGCCGGTGGGAGGACGCACACTCCCCCCCGCGCAGCGCCGTGCCCCTCTGTTGTTGTAGACGGGGAAGAAGATGGGAGGAGGTATGGGAAAGGTCCTAAACTCACTACTGGTGCCATATAATCACATTCTGGTGCAACGAAGAGTCAGAATTAATGGAAACGAGGCCTTAACTGACATAGACTAAGAATAACTAGCAAGATGTCCGAAAGTTGTCTACGTGTGGTGCGGTGGACCTGGGCACGACATTTAATGGGGGAATAAGGGGAAGGTCGGCTCTACTGATTGTTGTTTACAGACAATGGGACTAGGGAATGGGGGATTGGGGATAGTTGGGGAGTATTGGGGAAAATAGGGGAATATTTACAAGCGGATATGGAGGCCAAATTCCATATTCGCAACATTGCACCCTTCTCTACCCTCGGGGCGTCCTGACCCGATAAATTTTTACCTACTTTAGTGTGGCACGCAATGTAGTTCCCTCTACTATTAACTCTACCCTGAGTGCGACAGTTTTACAGATATTCACAAATGAGTAAATATGTCCCCCTGCGACGTTGCACCCTTCTCCTCTCAGAAACACACCCACAGGATAACCGAATCCGGAAAGAATTCGCAAACTAAACATACAGCCGGTAGGGAGCATTATTTACACGACTACGCTGCTATTTACACTACGATCCAGGACCTGTTTTTGGAGGAACACATGCAGATGTTATGCATAGAGAGAGCGCGCTTGCCAGCATCGATACACCAACCCACGAGTGCTCTGTGGCCGACGGCCTTTAATAACGTGCAGAGCACCCCTTCCCGAGCATCAAAAGCACCACCCCACCACCAATCGGTGCAGTCACCATTGTTCATTGGAATAAAAATAAATTCGACAACCCCTAACCCTGCAGGTGTCTCTTGCTCTTCTCTCTTCTTGTGGTGCACTTGGTGTTAACTAAAAGTGGTTCACCTGTATGGCATAGGTGCCACGTTGACCCATAGGTCCATCCCCGGGTGGTGCTTGGCCGCAAACGAACTGCGGTCCATTGTGGGTGGCCACAAACATTGCGGTCCATATGGTGTATCGATCCCGGCAGCAAACAGCGAAAGTGCAGGCCCACAACTGCGCAGCCAGCACCTCTCTCTCCTCTCTCTCTACCCCAAAGCCAGATCCTCGAAGGTGGGAGACAAAAGAAGCAGACAAGTGAGTAAGGTGGTAAGGGCGCAAAAGTGCACGCAATGTAAGGTGATGCACACTGGGGGCACATGGGAACCAGGTGAGACAGGTACGTTCCTATCGTACGCCCCCCCCCCCCCACCAGGTAACCTACATGGCCCCTCCCTTACCCCTTACTGTATCCACACAACACAACACTACCCATAAACATCTACTTTACAAATCAACAAACATCCCTACTGTCTTCCCCGTTCCTCCCATAAACCAAATTCGTCTTCTCTCCCTCCTAACCAATCAAATTTGCCATTTTCAACTCTCATCAAAATTTGCCATTTTCAACTCAACATCAAAATTTGCCATTACCAATTCATCATCAGTCCCTCCTAGGGAGGGAGGGATGGAATCACCCCAATGTCTCATCCACGTCGTGATGCGTCTCACAAATCCACAGCAATCTCATTTCCTGCTACAAACCAAGAAAACACAGGTGTGGAGTCATCATCATCACCTCAGGTAAGTGGCTGCGTATGGTGCGACAGGTTCATCAATCCTAACTATCTCCTAAATGACTTTAACAACTTTACACTACCCGGGGTCTTTCTCCGGCCAAACCATTGGCCCTCTTACACTATGGGTTCTAAAAACCAATTCCCATTGGCCAAACTGTGGTGCTCTTCAATTTGGGGTCTCACTCCCCCGATTCATCTCCCGGTGCCCTCGCACAATTTCTGGGCTGCGGCGTGTACCTCTCCCAGTGGGTCTACCCACCTGCACACCTCCACCACTGCAGTTGCCTCCGAGCTTACCTGCTCCTTGCCCTAACCTAACTACTTGGGGAAGGCCCTCTGGCACTCTCCCCACTCGGTGCCCTCTCTGGCACTGGGCTACCCGGGTCCGTCCTCCGGATCCTCGGGTCCCATCCACAACTCTACCGGCTCCCAGAGCCCACCTGCGGCCTCACCTGGCCGACATCCTCACAGTGGTGGAGTGCCCAACCAACTACACGCACTAACAGGCTACACGCCCAGCCATTTCCACAACACTAATGCACCCATTCACAACACCATTCTGCAACCGCACCACAGATGCCAATATCCAACCACAATTTACCTGTACCCTCTACCTAACACTTACACTACCCGCCCCGGGTATCCGTGAAAGGGGTCCACTCTTCCCCCATCCACACCTTCGCACCATGCACACCACTCCGTACCACTCACTCCAACTCTCTCCACACACCTGTACTTGCACACCTGTGCTCTCACACCTGGTGCCACCTGCACCCTTCTCTCCCCAAGCGCATTCGCGCTGATCCACAACACTCACTACTCATACACTGCTCCACACACCTGTCCAGTTGCACACCTGTGCAATCACACCTGTTCAATTCTCACACACACAGCATCATCTCAGCTAACTACTCCCTTCTGAAACTTGCGCTTCCCAGTCGTCCCTTTAAACTATTGCGCTCCCTCGTCATTATCATCCACACTAATCTACCTGCGTCCCTACTACAGGTATCAGTCACTAACTAAACTTAACGTCACCTAATGTCAATCCTCGCTAGATCCCTACACACCATATCCTAACCCACCCGGGCTAGTTTTCACTGCCATACACCCCATAAACTATTGCTCCTTTGCCCCCCACACATGGGAAGGGTGGCAGGGATGCCATCCCACCACATCGGGGGCCTCTCACTACCAATTTTGCACATCAAATTTCAACAAATCAAAAATTTGCCAATCACTGCCCATCATCTGCCAATCATTACTGCCACTCCTTTGCCAATCATCAAATTTTGTTTTTCTCTAATTTTGGGTCCAAAACACTAACCTCATCACCCAGTCTACTCACTAATACCTCTCGGTGCGCCAATCCCTGTCCAAAGCCCGGCTTCGTAAAGCCAAGCAATGGATGCTGGTTGTTTTGTGCCAGCGGCTGGATGCGTCCGGCACTCGGTGCAGGGACGGGGGCTTACCCGGGCCGAGATCCCACGCATCACCTCGGCGTGGAGCCATCCAATGTCCCGATCTCGACCTGCCGGCACGTCTCAACAAAACGTGGTCGCCATAACGACCCTTCCTATCGGGCTGCCAGCTCCGCCTAGTGGAGCCTGGACGCGGCCGTTCAAAGCGAGGCCCGGCACGCACCGAGGGCCTGCTTCGGCTAAAAGTCGCTCTAACCTCTAACCCGTGTAACGTCGATGCTTCACCTGGACGCTTACACCCCGCAGCCCGTTCCTTGCTCACACATCCAGCTGTGCCCATGCTCCTCGTACCCTTCCTTACACACCCAGGTACACCCATTCCACTCACAGCCTTGGTCACACACCTGACCACCGAACACTTTCGCACACATTCGTTGCTCGCACACCTCACCAATACACCGCTTCGCGCCCCCTCCTCGGTCACCTCCTCTGTGACAATCACAGGTGTGCTCTCATTCGCACACCCAACCACGTGCCTCACCACCAACTCCAGCGTGCATTCCCACTCACGCTCTACCATTCCAGGTGTGCATCCTTCCATCCCAGGTGTACATCCTCGCTCACCTGTCACAACTAACTCACGCTCCTTGTCACCCTCACTACTCTCACCTCCACTCTTGACAGCGCACTCACCCTTACTCTTGACAGCGCACTCTTTCCTCGTGCACCTGTCCGTCACACACCTTTCTCGCGCACACTCTCCCGTTACACCCTCTGTAACACTCACCACAGGTGGACACTCTTCCTTACTTCTGACAGCGCACTCTTTCCTCATGCACCTGTCCGTCACACACCTTTCTCGCGCACACTCTCCCGTTACACCCTCTGTAACACTCACCACAGGTGGACACTCTTCCTTACTTCTGACAGCGCACTCTTTCCTCATGCACCTGTCCGTCACACACCTTTCTCGCGCACACTCCTGCGCACACTCTCCCGTCACACCCTCTGTAACACTCACCACACCGCGCTTCCACGTGCTCCCTCGCACACGCGCTACGACCGACTCACTCTCGCCAGCACCCTCACTCCTTGGCACGCACTTTTTCCTCACACACCCCAGAGTCGGACTTTCTCGCACACCTCCTTTTTCGCACATCAGACCTGTCGCACACTTCACCAACGGCCTCTCACGAACACCCGGGTCTATCTCGACCCCCAAGCCTCTTAAATCACCTGGCGCATCATACGCACGACCATATTGGTCACCACTTACACCGGGTCCTCTTCCTCTTCGCTTCTCCTCCATCACCTGCGAATCCCTCATCCGGTTAACGAGCACATCACGATCCAAACACAGACTTTGGACCAATTCTTTTATCTCCTCTTTTATCTCTTTGTTATCCCCTCTCCGTCGCTTCTTAATTTCGCTCACCCCTTCTTCCACTTCTTCTAATTTGTGCCTCACCTCTTTTATTCCCCGGTACGTCTCCTCAAGCTCGTCCTCCAAGGCTACCTTGACCGTTTCCATGTGCGTCCTCACCTGCCGGTCCTTCGTCTCCATTACCTCTATCACCTCGTCCAACCTCGTTGTCAGTCCCTCACGTACCATCTGACATTCCCTCTTCGTCGCTACCAAGTCATCTTTTAGTTCTTTCTGTGTCGCCTTTAAACCTCCTAATACCGCAGTGTTCCTTTGAACCTGCTCCACTAACTCCGTCTGTCCCACCGTCAGCTGCTCCACCTCCTGCGTCAGGTCCTCTATGCCCCCTTGTAACTTTACAGTCCCCTTTCTCACCTCCTTCTCCATGTGCTCCTCACAGTGCCTCACCTCCTCGCGCACTCCTCCGACCTCCTCACTCACTCCTCTTCTGATCTCCTCTCCCATCACTTGCATCTCCTGCCCAGATGCCACCCTCATCTGCTCCATTTCCTCCCTGTGAGCATCCAGTTTGGTTTCTACCCCCATTCTGACCCCCTCTATCTGCTGCCCCATTTGGTTAACTTCCCTTTCCGCTTGGTCCCTCATGTCCCTCAATTTGCCTTCCATGGTGTTTTCTAACCCCTCTAACCCTTTTTGCATCCCTTCCATTTGATTCTCTTGAGCGGCCATTCTGTTTTCTACCCCCGTTAACCCCTCCTGTATTTCCCCTAATCTATCGTCTAATTTCCCAAATTTCATGTCTAATCCCTTAAAATTATTGTCTAATCCCTCACCGGTACTCCTCGCTTCGTCCCTCATTACCCCCATTTGGCCCTCCATCCTATCCATTTTTGCATTCAGTTGGGTCAAGAATAATCTGAGGTCAAACCCGGTTTGCCCAGCGTCCCCAGCCGCCACCGCAGGCTCGCCCTCCGCGGCGCCGCTATTTTGGGACCCTTCAACCACGTGAGCGAGCGCGCCATTTTGCGCGCCCGCTACTTCGTGCGTGACGGCGCTATTTTGCGAACCTGCCGCCCTCACTGCTTCGTTCTCCTCTTGTCCCTCAATTTGGTCCTGGACCGACCCTGCTTCACTCTCCCCTACCGGACCCCAGCCGTCTTGATCCGCCATAGCGCGACTTTCAAAATTCGAGTTTCGTAACACCAATCCAAATTTTGCTGTTATAATTTCGTCGAGCGCAGTAACCGCGGGACCGCGCTCCGGATCGATTTGGTCGAGCGCCGTACGCGCTCCGGCTCGATTTTCCCTCCCAAAATTTGGGCCTAACTAATTTAGTCCCGGGTCCGAATCTCACTCCTCGACACCAATTGTTACTCTAATAGTACAATTGGTGTTCCAAAATTTGGGCTAAATAAATTTAGTCCCAGGTTCGAATCCAACTCCTGACAACCAATTGTTACTGACACGACTTTGATGTTAAGGTGGGCCGAGCGGAATGGCCGTCGTGTCCGCACAAATTACCCGATTGTACTCGAACGTTGACGAAGCCGCGCCACGCTGGCTCAATAAGGAAAAAGAAGACACACGGCTGAATTATAATGACAGACACCAGGGATACGGTTCTCAAGACCTCCGGAGGAGATTATATTCGTGCGGAAGGTCAGATTACAGGGACGAGAGGTACAACATAGAAAGACAAGCACTTAGACACAATCTTATATTATTCCCCAACAGACGACAGGCAAACGGGACAAGGCTGACTCACACGGGGGTTGATGGCAGGAAAGCGGTTGTCGATGGCTCCAGGTTCTCCTGGGCTCAGGGCAGGATCGACCCGGTCCGGTCCAGAGATGCGGAAGGTTGCACAGCGCTCGAAGTGGCGTCTTTTCGTCTCAAGCTGGGGGCGCATCTGACGTCACATCCGGCGCGTGGCCGCGTATATCCGGCGGGGAGTGACACGCCCTCGGCTCGTTAGCTCCGCCTCGTGGAATCGGCACGTTGCTTCTCATTGGGTGCGTGCGGGGGGTTTACCAGGCTCCGCCCTTGACGAGGAGCTGACAAGGAGCCCCTTCGTGGTAACCCCGTGGAGCGCATGGTCTGGAGCGCATCGTCTGGAGCGCATTGTCGATGGCGGCGAACCGAGCCGGTGGGAGGACGCACACTCCCCCCCGCGCAGCGCCGTGCCCCTCTGTTGTTGTAGACGGGGAAGAAGATGGGAGGAGGTATGGGAAAGGTCCTAAACTCACTACTGGTGCCATATAATCACATTCTGGTGCAACGAAGAGTCAGAATTAATGGAAACGAGGCCTTAACTGACATAGACTAAGAATAACTAGCAAGATGTCCGAAAGTTGTCTACGTGTGGTGCGGTGGACCTGGGCACGACATTTAATGGGGGAATAAGGGGAAGGTCGGCTCTACTGATTGTTGTTTACAGACAATGGGACTAGGGAATGGGGGATTGGGGATAGTTGGGGAGTATTGGGGAAAATAGGGGAATATTTACAAGCGGATATGGAGGCCAAATTCCATATTCGCAACAAATATATATATACCATATAATATATATATATATATATATAATATATATATATATATATATATATATATATATATACATATATAAATAAAGGAGGAGTGTCTGTGTGTGTGTGTGTCTGTCTGGATGTCCGCTTATAACTCAAGAACTAAACATCGGAGAAAAGTTTTAGACACAGATTCGGAATCAGCATAAAATTCCGGTGGTTATAGGCTACTTTTTATTTTAATATCAATGGTTTAAAAAACCGGGCCAGCTGCAATTCCATGATGTAATTTGTGGCGGCGCTATTGCCCCTTTCCGATCCCATGACGCATTGCAGTTCCGATTCGCGATAAGGTCTACGTGCTATCACCGACACTTTTCCACCTTTTCCATACCTTTTAATAAGATTTACCTTATCGTCCATCGTAACCACATTACGCTTGGAAACACTAGCATTATCCTTCTTCGGACCCATGGCTAACACAGACACAGTAAAGGAATACTGTACGTCGCCTCTGTTTTGAATGAGAATCAGCAGTTGTGCGTACGTACAGTATACTGTACGTACATATTTATATATTTTTAATGTGCTTTTTATTGTATTTTAAATTGTTTTTTAGCTTCTTTTATTGTTAATTTATGTACTATTTTATTTATTTTAAATATATTTTTAAGGAAAACAAATGTTTTCACGTCCGTAGGAGTGACGTAAAGTTGCACATAATGACGTTCGCTGCCCGGTCATGAAAGAAATTATGATTCTCTTGACAAAGTGACATGAAGATCAGGCACTAAACCTCCCAACTGAGTTTCTCAACAGTCGTCAGCCTCAAGGACTCCCAACACACAGGTTGATTCTCAAGGTGGGAGCACCAATCATGCTTCTAAGGAATCTTGATCCACCAAAGCTGTGTAATGGAACACGATTGACAATCCAGCAAATGATGCCGCATGTCCTAGAGGCAACCATCCTCTCAGGACAATACAGAGGAGAGAAAGTATTAATTCCAAGGATACCACTTATTCCACCTGACCTTCCATTCTCCTTCAAGAGGATTCAGTTCCCCATCAGGCTATGTTTTGCTATGTCCATTAACAGGCCGCAGGGGCAATCAATGAAGGTTGTAGGCCTGAACTTCACAGAACAAGTGTTTGCCCATGGCCAGCTGTACATGGGCTGCTCGAGGGTTGGAAAACCAAGCAATCTTTATGTCTTGGCACCAAGTAAGAAAACCAGAAATGTTGTATACCCAGAGGTTTTGAGAAATAAAAAATTGAAAAAACGTCATGTAGGAAATGTACTGTGATATTGCTCTAAAATATACATGTTCTTTTCATCATATATTTGTATTATTCTTATTCAACCCGGGCGAAGCCGCGTACCTCAGCTAGTATGTATATATATATATATATATATATATATATATATATATATATATTATATATATATACATATATATATATATATAATCTATATATATATATATATATATATATATATATATATATATATATATATATATATATATATATATACATACATACATACATATATATATATATATATATATATATATATATATATATATATATATATAATATATATAGTATATATATATATATATATATATATATATATATATATATATATATATATATATAGTCACGTGAAAACGTAAGTACACCCCATGTTAAGTTTTGACTTTTTCAACATATTTCAACATACAGCGATTTGATCTTCATTTCAACAATATTGATAGATAAAGGTGATATAATATAACAAATATCATGAAACATTTACATTTTGTAGTCCATTGTATAATTTAAATAAACATAAATGCAAATTTCGCATGTGGAAAAAGTAAGTACACCCTTTTTATCTTTTTAACATATGTGGACATATCAATATTTGATCTTCATTTAAACAGTATCTATAGATAAAGGTGATCTAATTGAACAAAAAACAATGACAAATTGACTTTGCAATAATTTATTCAACAAAACGTTGTTGCACAGCATGCACAATTGCATGCACAGCTCGTTTCAAATCCCCCCACAACATCTCAATGGGATTTAGATCTGGGCTTTGATTTGGCCTTTCCAGAACCCTCCATTTCTTTCTTTTCAGCCATTCCTTGGTGGATTTACTGCTATGTTTAGGGTCATTGTCATGTTGCAAGGTCCACCTTCGGTTGAGCTTCAACTTTCCGACAGATGGCCTCACAATATCTTCAAGCACCCTCTGGTACAATGAATAATTCATAGTGGATTCTATGATGGTGAGCTGCGCAGGCCCTGATGCAGCAAAGCTGCCCCAAACCATAATATTTCCACCACCATGCTTTACAGTTGGTATCAGGTTCTTGTGGTCAAATTCCATCTTTGGTTTTCGCCAAACATGTCATCTGGTACTTTGACCAAATAGCTCTACCTTTGACTGATCTGTCCAGAGCACATTGTTCCAGAAGTGCTGGTCTTAGCCTCGGTCTTCATTGGCAAACTTTACTCTTGCCCTGATGTTCTTTCTGGACAGCAAAGGTTTCCTACTGGCACAACTCCCATGTAGATCAAATTTGTGCAGCCTCTTTCGAATGGTAGACTCGTGCACTTTGACATCAACAGTGGCAAGAGCTACCTGTAGGTCCCGTGATGACATTCTGGGGTTCTTAGAGACTTCTTTCAGCATCTTGTGGTCTGCTCTCGGGCTGCACTTGCTGGGGCGGCCTGGCCTGAACAAGTTGGCAGTTGTTTGGAATCTTCTCCACTTGTAGATGATCTTAAGGACAGTCGAATGATTGATTTCAAATTGTTTGGAGACCTTTTAAAATCCCTTCCCAGACTCGTAGGCATCTATAACCTTCTTTCGGAAGGCCCCAGAGAGCTCTTTTGATCTAGGCATGGTGATGCCACAATCTTCAAAAAGAGCAAACCAAACTAAATGTCTGAGGTTTAAATAAGACAGGTTCCTCCAAGATCCTCTCTAATGATGTTCTAATCATTTGCACCTGAGCTGGTGCACCTGATTCTAATTTTAGGTATTTGAAGTAGTGATACATGTAGGGGTGTACTTACTTTTTCCACATGCGAAATTTGCAATTATGTTTATTTACATTATACAATGGACTACAAAATGTAAATGTTTCATGATATTTGTTATATTATATCACCTTTATCTTTCAATATTGTTGAAATGAGGATCAAATAGCTGAATGTTTCAATATGTTGAAAAAGTCAAAACTTTAGATGGGGTGTACTTACTTTTTCACGTGACTGTATATATTTATATACAGTCGTGGTCAAAAATATTGGCACCTTTGTACTTTTTTCAAATAACTCACAATTTTCTCAAAAAATAAGTTGAAATTGACAAAAGTAATTTGTCTCCACAATGCTTTATTTCACTGTTAATATTACAGAACTTTGTCGTTGATTCAGAACTACAAATTCATGGACTACAAAATGTAAATGTTTCATGATATTTGTTATATTATATCACCTTTATCTTTCAATATTGTTGAAATGAGGATCAAATAGCTGAATGTTTCAATATGTTGAAAAAGTCAAAACTTTAGATGGGGTGTACTTACTTTTTCACGTGACTGTATATATTTATATACAGTCGTGGTCAAAAATATTGGCACCTTTGTACTTTTTTCAAATAACTCACAATTTTCTCAAAAAATAAGTTGAAATTGACAAAAGTAATTTGTCTCCACAATGCTTTATTTCACTGTTAATATTACAGAACTTTGTCGTTGATTCAGAACTATTGATATTGTTATGGATTTGAGAATTCTGTTTTTTATTGTAATTGTAAAATATCACCCTCCTTCCTCCATTTGTTGTGTATAAAGGTCAAAGGTCGTTCCCGTTAGTTATTCCATATACCACACGTAGCCAATCATAGATTTCCTCCTTGTTCAGTAGTTATCTCCTTATTATGTGTATTAGATTAAGGCTGTGGCTTCCATTAATTAACACTCCATTGCACCAAATTCAAACAAGGTAGATTCCCTTCACAATTCCCCTTTTGTCAATTGCCAACTGCATTGAGCGGTTTGCTGCATTCTGCTGCTGCTGGGGGTTGTGGTTGTTTTCGCTGCAAGACTCCATTAGCCACGAGGTCATCTCGGAGCGGAAGGTGGGAGGAGTCAGCCCAGCGCTGGGAACAAGGCGTGGCCTTGCCAACGCCTCCTCTAAGGGCGGGATCGGTGAGCCCTCGCGACCAATCAGGGCCGAGGCGAGCTCACCGATGGGCGTGTCCTGGAGGCCGGCGGCTTGATCGCCCGAGGCGATATATAAACGCGCACGGAAGCCTTTGGGAGGACTGAGGAGCCAAGAGAAACGGGAGGGAGTTCAAGAGAGAGAGGAGTCCAGAGATCAAGCATAAAGAGTCCTGAGAGTGGCGTCAGAGAAATGGCAGAGCAGAGAGAGAGAACCCGTCATGCCAGACCCCCCCCCCCCCCCCCCCCAGCAGCTTCACTCCACCATGCAGCGTTGGCTCCACCAGCAGCTTGACTCCACCAAGCAGCGTTGGCTCCACCAGCAGTTTGACTCCACCAAGTAGCGTTGGCTCCACCCGGCAACTTTGACCCGTTACCCCGCGGGAACCAGGATCGGTGGCATCGGTGGCCGTCGAGGTCCAGCCCGATGTCCCGTGCGGGATCAAGCCCGAACCATCTGCCCCAGCTGAACCTTCCTCTCCTTCCAGCGATTCGTTCCTTTCATCATCCCCCGTGTAAGTCTGATTGTTCGTCCGTCTTCTGTGTTGTCCTGGGGTTGTAGGTAAGACTGCCATAGGTAAGCTATATTTGCAGTGCCTCCTTGCTTCTTTCTGTCTTTTATTTTATTATCCTTCCTTCTTCCTTGGTTTCTTTAATTGTGTAAATAGTAGTAATAAATAATATTCGTATTTCCAACCTTTTGTCTTCTTCTTCTTCACATCCTTAGTCTTTGTCTTTTCCAAATTGAATACCTGTGGCACGATTTGGCCAACGTTCAGGAATCGGGTCTAGTCATTGTTAATAGTTCGTGCCGCAGTTGCTAAAACCGCTCGGCAATTAACATCTGTCCGCGGTACGAACGGGGCTGTGCCACCGGCCTTTCCAGAGGTCGCTGAGCAGCGTCAGGGACCACGTCGGTCAGTTATCGAAGAGGGGATTAATCCCCCCTCTAAGGGGAACGGAGGCCGACGTTGGGTTCCACAACATTTGGTGTCGGGAGCGAGATTCGGACCTGAAGCGCTTAGCGTGCTCAAAATTACGAGTGGCCCGAGATTTTATTATAAAATCTTAAATTTGAAAATCGTGCCATGGATGGTCAAGGCGACGGGATGCCGGTGGGGGAATTAGAGGGTGTAGAGTCGACCCAGCACCTCGGGGAAATGTATGTGGGGGAAATGGAGGAGGAGAACAATGAGGAGGTGGTTGAGGAGGTATCATGCACACAAAATGGCGCCCTCGCACACGTGGTTGTAGAGACGCAAAATGGCGCCTCGCACGTGGGTGCGGTAGCCAAGCCTGCTCTACCAGCGGGCTTTGACATGCAGGGCCTCATGGCGCAAATACAGGCAATCATCCAAATGGGGAATGTAGGATTGGAAAACCAACTTGTGGTAATGAGGGCTGATAGTGAGCGATTGGGGGGCCAAATGAGAGACGAAGCCAGGGGTACCAGTGAGCAATTGGGAGCAATGAGGGACGAAGCAAGGGGTACCAGTGAACGGCTGGACAATAAATTTGAAGGGTTAGACAACGGGATAAAAGAGGTGAAGAATGGGTTAACGGGGTTGGAAAATAGAATGGCTGCCGAGGAGGAGAACCAGATGGAAGGAATGAAGAATGGGTTAGGGGGGTTAGAAAACACAATGGACGCCAAATTGCGGGAAGTAGGGGAGCAATCCGCCCGGGAAATCAAACGGATGGGGAACCAGATAGAGGAGGTGAAAATCGGGTTGGAAGGTAAACTGGATGCTCAGAGGGATTAATTGGAACAGATGAGGGCGGCATCTACTAAAGAGATGGGAGAAATGGGGGAGGAGATAAGACGAGGTGTGGGCGAGGATGTCTCGGGGGTACGCGAGGAGGTAAAGTGAGGTGAGAAGCGTATGGAGAAAGAGGTGAGAAATAGTACGGCAAAGTTAGAAGGGGGCACAGAGGAGTTGACCCAGGGGGTGGAACAGCTGATGGTGGGACAGCTGACGGTGGGACAAAATGAACTAGTGGAGCAGGTGGAAAAGAACACTGCGGTACTAGGAGGGTTGAAAGCGACACAAAAAGAAATCAAAAATGAATTAATAGCGACGAAGAGGGAATGTCGGATGGTACGTGAGGGGTTGACAAAGCGTTTGGACAAGGTGACAGAGGCAATGGAGACAAAGGACCGGGAGGTGAGGACGAACATAGAAACGGTCAAGGTGGCCTTAGAGGATGAAATTGAGGAGACGCACCGGGAAATAAAAGAGGTGAAGCAAAAGTTAGAGGAAGTGGAAGAGGGGGTGAGTGAAATTAAGAAGAGACGGAGGGAAACTAAGAAAGAGATAAAGGAGGAAGTGATGGACTATGTACAAGGTCGGTGCTCAAATCGTGATGGTGTGCTCGCTAACCAAATAAAGAGTTTGCAGGTGGCGAATGAGGTGCGGAGACGAGGTGCCAAGGTGAGTGGCGATATACTCGGAAATGTATATGGTGTGAGGGGAGATTCAGTCGGCTTGGGGGTTGGTTTGGACCCGGGTGTTCCTGAGAGGCCGCTGGTAAAGTGTGCGACAGGTGCAGAGTGTGAAGGAGGAGGTGTGCGAGAATGTCCGACTCTGGGGTGTGTGAGGAAAAAGTGCGCGCCGAGGAGTGAGTGTGCTGTCGAGAGTGAGTTGGTCGTAGCGCGTGTGCGGGGGGGCACATGGAAGCGCGGGATGGGCAGTGTTACAGGGGATGTAACGGGAGAATGCACACCTGTGGTGAGTGTTATGGAGGGTGTGACGGGAGAGTGTACGCAAGAGGATGCGCGAGAAAGGTGTGTAACAGCGGAGTGCATGAGGACAGAGCGCGCCGTCGAGAGTAAGGGTGAATGCGCGACCGAGTGTGGTGGTGAAAGTAGTGAGAGTGACACGGAGCGTGAGTTGGTTGTGGCAGGTGAGAAAGATGTACACCTGGAATGGAAGGATGCACACCTGAGATGGTCGAGCGCGTGTGGGAATGCACCCTGGAGTTAGTAGTCAAGCACGTGATTGGGTGTGCAAGTGAGTGCACACCCGTGGTTGTCACAGAGGAGGTGACCAAGGAGGGGGCGCATAGAGGTGTGTTGGTGAGGTGTACGAACGACGAGTGTGTGCCAAGGTGTGCGGTGGTCAGGTGTGTGACCAAGTCTATGAGGGAACCTGGAGGGTGTGTCAGGGAAGGTGCAATGACAAAGAGCATGGAGACGGCTGGATGTGTGAGCAAGGAACGGGCTGCGGGGTGTAAGCATGCAAGTGGAGCATCGACGCTAACCGGGTTAGCGGTTAGATCGACTTATAGCCGAAGCGGGCCCTTGGTTCGTGCCGGGCTTCGTGTGCAGCGGGAACCAGCGGGGATCGTAACCGCAGCGGTTTGGAAAGAACCGTCGTACGCGATCCACGCCGGCCTCGCTCTGAACGGCCGCATCCGTGCTCCACTAAGCAGAGCAGGCGGCCCGTTTCAAGGACACCGAGGAAGGGTCGGGACGGCACCCCTTTTGGTTGCGGCGTTCCGGCAGGGCGAGATCGGGTCATCAGGCGGGAGACCAAAAGGCTCCGCGCCGAGGTGGACCTTGGGATCTCGGCCTGAGCAAGCCCCCTTCCCTGCACCGAATGCCGGACGCATCCAACCGCCGGCAACAAACCACCCGCACTCATTGCTCTGCTGTGCGAAGCCGGGCTTTGGAAACGAATTGGCGCACCGAGAGGCTCAAATGAGTAGACGTGTGATGATGATAGAGTTTTGGACCCGAAATAGAAAAGCAAAATTTGATGATTGGCAGATTGATGATTGGTAGAATGATTGGCAGATGATTGGAATTTTTTTTGATTGGCTGGAATTTGGTGAGCAAAATTTATAGTGAGAGATGCCCGATGTGGTGGCATGGCAACTCTGCCATCCCTCACAGCGAGGGCAAAGGAGCACTAGTTATGGGGTTTGGCAGTGAAAACTAGCCCGGGAGGGTTAGGATAATAATAGGGATCTAGAGAAGATGACCATAGGTAACGGTAAGGTTAGGTAGCTACATTGGACAGGTAGTTGGGGGACATAGAGAGGTTAGAATGGATGATAACGACGTGGGATGTGCTTAGTTTAAAGGGGCGACGGGGAAGCGCGAGTTTTAGCAGGGCACCAGGTAGTTCAGATGATGCCGTGTGAGTGAGTATTGATATCGGTGAAATGAGGAATTGCGGGGCAATGCTCGGGAAGGATGTGTGTGTGAGCGTGGGAAAATCTGGGTGCCTGAGGCAATGGTTTTGAGAATCGAAAGTGTATGGAGCAGTGTATGAGTGAGTAACTGGCGATTGAGTGGTGTGTAGACCAAATGGTCCAGGGAGGAAGGAGGGTGCAGGAAGCACCAGTAGGAGTGATTGCACAGGTGTGCAACTGAACAGGTGTATGGAGTATGGAATATATGGAGTATGGAATGGATGGTATGGAGTGAGTATGGTGGAAACTGTGGAGTGGAGTGGATGGTGCGAAGGTGTGAATGGGGGAAGAGTGGACCCCTATCACGAATACCCAGGGAGGGTAGTGTAAGTGTTAGGTAGAGGGTACAGGTAAATTGTGGTTGGATATTGGCATCTGTGGTGCATGGTGGAAGAATGGTATTTGGATGGGTGCATTAGTGACGTGGAAATGGCTGGGCGTGTGGCCTGTTAGTGTGTGTAGTTGGTTGAGCACTCCACCACTGTGAGGATGTCGGCCAGGTGAGGCCGCAGGTGGGCTCTGGGAGCCGGTAGAGTTGTGGATGGGGCCCGAGGATCTGGAGGACGGACCCGGGTAGCCCAGTGCCAGAGGGCACCGAGTGGGGAGAGCGCCAGAGGGCCTTCCCCAGTAAGATAGGTTAGGGTGAGGAGCAGGTAAGCTCGGAGGCAACTACAGCGGTGGAGGTGTGCAGGTGGGTTGACCTGCTGGGAGAGCCACACGACCCAGTCCTGAAATTATGCAAGGGCACAGGGAGTTGAACCGGGGGAGTGAGACCCCAAATTGATAAGCACCACAGTTTGGTCAATGGAAATTTGGTTCTTAAAACCACATAGAGTAAGTTGGCCAATGGTTTGGCAGGGAAAGACCCCGGGTAGTGTAAAGTGTATTAAAGTCATTTAGAAGGTAGTTAGGATTGAGATCTCCTCGCACCATCGACATCCACTCACCTGAGGAGATGACGCTACTCTGCACCATGCCATGGTTTGATTATTTTTATTGTGCAAATGTTTGGAATGTGAGACGCATCATGACGTGGGTGTGACATTGTGCTTTGTGTTCCATCTCTCCCTCCTTATGAGGATTGATGATGAATTTGGATGATGGCAAATTTTGAATTAGAGGGATTGTTGTGACGAATTTGGTATAGGGGAAATATGGGGAAGACGTGACGGTAGCGACGGATTTGTAATTTGTAATGTGTAAATTGTTGTAAATATGGGGTAAGGCCAAGGGTAGTGTAGGTCACATGTGGGGGGGGGGGGGGCGTACGGTAGGGACGAGCTTTCTCACTTCGCTCTCCGTACGCACCTCGTCGTGCATTGCCTTGTTGATGTGTACCCTTGTGACCTTACCCCTCGCTCACCTGTCTTCTCCCCCCCCCCCCCCCCCTTGTCTCCCACCCGAGGACTGTGCGCCACTGGGCACCGAGGGGAGCGTGCGGGAGTCCGCCATTGTGTGCCCGAAACTCCCGCAACCAGCTGTCTGCATCGATGCACCACGTATGGACCACATGTCTGTGGCTGAGCGCCACTGATGGACCCCATGGGTTGGGGCATGGCCCCTCTGCTGGAACCGGCCATGAAGGCCTGAGATCTTGCTGGCGGACCTTGGTCACAGGGCACCTATGCCCCACAGGTGAACCACCCCTAGTCGGCCCTGTGGGCCATAAATAAAAATTGCACACGGTTGTGCACTTTTATTATGACAAATAGGCCGCCAGCAAGAAGAGCAAGTTGACAACATCTGGAAGAGCATTAGCCAGCAGAGGGAGCCGAAGAGCAAGACCACCAGCAGGGTTTGGTTATTTTTATTATTGAACTGCGGTGACTGTGCACCGATTGGTGCTTGATGGTGCTTTGGTGCGTTTTGGTGTTTTGGTGCGTTTTTGGTGCTTCATGGTGCGTCGATGTAGGGCAGGCTGTCTCCCCCCCCCCCCCCCCCAAAAGAACAATCACAGGTCCTGGGTTAGTTTTGTAAATACCAGTAGAGTAACTGTAAATAATGCTCCCCCATCGTTCATGTTGTAGTTTGAAGACAATTCCGCAATTCGGTTAGCTGTGGGCGTGAGTCTGTTAGGCAGGGTGCATTGGAGCAGCGGGACATATTTATTTATGTTTTTAAACTGTCACACTCAGGGTCAGGTTAAATGTAGAGGGAATTACACCTACGTGCCACACTAAAGGTAAAAGTAATAGGCCCGGGACGTGCCTAAGAGGAGGAGGGTGCAGTGTTATGGATTTGAGAATTGTGTTTTTTATTGTAATTGTAAAATATCACCCTCCTTCCTCCATTTGTTGTGTATAAAGGTCAAAGGTCGTTCCCGTTAGTTATTCCATATACCACACGTAGTCAATCATAGATTTCCTCCTTGTTCAGTAGTTATCTCCTTATTATGTGTATTAGATTAAGGCTGTGGCTTCCATTAATTAACACTCCATTGCACCAAATTCAAACAAGGTAGATTCCCTTCACATACCCCTTTCGTCAATTGCCAACTGCATTGAGCGGTTTGCTGCATTCTGCTGCTGCTGGGGGTTGTGGTTGTTTTCGCTGCAAGACTCCATTAGCCACGAGGTCATCTCGGAGCGGAAGGTGGGAGGAGTCAGCCCAGCGCCGGGAACAAGGCGTGGCCTTGCCAACGCCTCCTCTGAGGGCGGGATCGGTGAGCCCTCGCGACCAATCAGGGCCGAGGCGAGCTCACCGATGGGCGTGTCCTGGAGGCCGGCGGTTTGATCGCCCGAGGTGATATATAAACGCACACGGAAGCCTTTGGGAGGAGTCAAGAGAAACGGGAGGGAGTTCAAGAGAGAGAGGAGTCCAGAGATCAAGCATAAAGAGTCCCGAGAGTGGCGTCAGAGAAACGGCAGAGCAGAGAGAGAGAACCCATCACGCCACCCCCCCCCCCCCCCCCCCCAAGCAGCTTGACTCCACCAAGCAGCGTTGGCTTCACCAGCAGCTTGACTCCACCAAGCAGCGTTGGCTCCACCAGCAGTTTGACTCCACCAAGTAGCGTTGGCTCCACCAGGCAGCTTCGACCCGTTACCCTGCGGGAACCAGGATCGGTGGCATCGGTGGCCGTCGAGGTCTAGCCCGACGTCCCGTGCGGGATCAAGCCCGAACCATCTGCCCCAGCTGAACCTTCCTCTCCTTCCAGCGATTCGTTCCTATCATCATCCCCCATGTAAGTCTGATTGTTCGTCCGTCTTCTGTGTTGTCCTGGGGTTGTAGGTAAGACTGCCATAGGTAAGCTATATTTGCACTGTGTCTCCTTGCTTCTTTCTGTCTTTTATTTTATTATCCTTCCTTCTTCCTTGGTTTCTTTAATTGTGTAAATAGTAGAAATAAATAATATTCGTATTTCCAACCTTTTGTCTTCTTCTTCTTCACATGCTTCGTCTTTGTCTTTTCCAAATTGAATACCTGTGGCACGATTTGGCCAACGTTCAGGAATCGGGTCTAGTCATTGTTAATAGTTCGTGCCGGGGTTGCTAAAACCGCTCGGCAATTAACATCTGCCCGCGGTACGAACGGGGCTGTGCCACCGGCCTTTCCGGAGGTCGCTGGGCAGCGTCAGGGACCACGTCGGTCAGTTATAGAAGAGGGGATTAATCCCCCCTCTAAGGGGAACGGAGGCCGACGTTGGGTTCCGCAACAATATATCCTTTTAAATCAGAAAATAAAAAGAAATGGCATTGACAAAATGATTGACACCCCAGACTTAATATTTGGTAGTACAGCCTTTGGACAAAATAACTGCAGTCCAGCGCTTCCTATAGCCATGAATGAGCTTCCTCCACCTGTCTACTGGCAGTTCGGCCCACTCCTCTTGTGCAAACTGCTCCAGTTCTCCTAGATTTGAAGGGTGCCTTCTCCCAACTGCTGTTTTCAGATCTCCCCACAGGTGTTCAATGCGATTTAGGTCTGGAATAATTTCTGGCCCTTTCAGAACAGTCCAGCGTTTTGTCTTGAATCATTCCTGGGTGCTTTTTGAAGTGTGCTTGGGTTCATTGTCCTGCTGTAAGAACCATGGCCTTCAATGGAGACCCAACTTTCTGACACTGTGTTGAGAAAATTGCTCTCCAAAATGCCTTGGTAATCTCCTGATTTCATGATGCCATGCATACATTCAAGGCACTCAGTGCCAGAAGCAGCACAGCAACCCCAAAACATCACTGAACGTCCTCCATGGTTGACTGCAGAGAAGGTGTTCTTTTCTTCGAAGGCTTCAATTTTTCTTCTGTAAACCATTCCTGGGTGCTTTTTGAAGTGTGTTGAGGTCATTTCCCTGCTGTAAGACCCATGACCTTCGATGGAGACCCAGCTTTCTGACACTGTGTTGAGATCATTGCCCTCCAAAATGCCTTGGTAATGTCCTGATTTCATGATGCCATGAACACATTCAAGGCACCCAGTGCCAGTAGCAGCACAGCAACCCCAAAACATCACTGAACCTCCTCCATGGTTGACTGTAGGGAAGGTGTTCTTTTCTTTGAAGGCTTCATTTTGTTTTCTGTAAACATAGAGATGATATGCTTTACAAAAAAGCTCTAATTTGGTCTCATCTGTCCACACCACATTCTCCCAGAAGTATTTTGGCTTGTTCAGGTGTGATTTGGGAAACTTCATTCGGGATTTCTCAGCAGTTGGGTTCTCCTGGATCTCCTACCATAGAACCCCCTTTCATTGAGTTGTCGACAGATGGTGCAAGTTGAAAATGTCATACGTTGTGTCTGAAGGTCAGCTTGAATCTGTTTGGCAGTTGATCGAGGTGCTTTCTCCACCATTCGAACAATCCTTCGCTGCAATCTTCAATCAAGTCTTCTCTTGCAGCCACGTCCAGGGAGGTGGGCTACAGTGCCATGGGCATTAAACTTCGTGATAACATTGCGTACCGTGGACACAGGAATATCAAGGTCTCTGGAGATGGACTTGTAGCCTTGGGATTGTCCATGCCTGGCTACAATCTTTTGTGTGACCTCCTTAGAGCTTAGACAATTCTCAGGTTTTCTTTCCTTTCTCCATGCTCATTGCGGTACACACAGTGACACAAAACAGCAGAATGACTCCTTTTCTCCAATCAAACTGGTTGAATGAGTGATTTTTATATTGCAGGCACCTGCAACTCACCACTGGGGAGTTCAATTCTAAAATAAAGGAGAATCACCTGCTTGAAATCTAATTATTTCTAACAACTTCTAAAAGGTAGCAATAATATTTTCCAGGCCATTTTCGGATTGCTGTGTAGAATAAGCTAAGATTTCGTCTTTTTTTCAGTTTTTTTGTTTTGTTCCACTGGAAACCAAAGAAATACATTTGTGGATGCCAAAGATTTTTAAATTTCAACAATTTTCTGGAAGAAACGGTGCATTATTTGAAAAGAGTGCATGGTGCCAATATTTTTGGCCACAACTGTATATGTAAAGCACAGTATATAAATATATTGTTACATTTGTGGGGGGTAGGCAATGCAATATCTTAGTCCAGGTATAATTGTGCTACAAATGTCATGATGAATAAGAAGAACTCCTCATTTACCATAAGTAGGGATCCGTTTCGACCGGATGTCATGTAAGAGTTTATCTTTGTCCCCATGATGAGGGGTTGGGTTATGTTAATTAGTTAGGGATTAATGGTAAATTCCCTGTATGTAAATCGCCTCTGAACTTTTCCCTCTGTCCCTTATGACACACACCACAACCGCCATGCACTCCGCACCTAAAATATACATTATAAAATAAAAGTACTGGAACCAAGACATTGAACAATACCGCTGGTACTTCCAGCCGCCACATTGCAACATCAGGCAGGCAGGTCGGCGAGGCTACGCCCGAAGAGCAGTGATTGGTCTGGTACCATAGAGTGATGAGATGGGACTTGCTGATAGGAGCACGTACGGGGATCGTCGGATGACGTCAAAGCCTTGAGAAAAAAAGACTTGAGTGATGACATTTTGGCCTCTTGCGCCATGGACATTGAAAGTGAATGGTAGCATATACGACTCTCTCTTGTGCCAGGGACATTGAAAGTGAATGGTAGCATATACGACTCTCTCTTGTGCCAGGAACATTGAAAGTGAATGGTAGCATATATGACTCTCTCTCTGCTTCTGTACCCGAAAGCGAATGGTCACTAATATGGTACTCTCTTCCTGTTGGGTCCTCGTTGCGTGTGGTTGGAGTTCGGGCTTGCTCTTGGCAGTGGCATTCGCACACCACACCCTCTCGCTTCCTGGTGTTCGTGCAGGGTGGACGCAGTCGCGCATTTTGTCTTCATGGTCCCTGGCTTTCATCGGTTCAAGCGACCGCGTTGTCTTTTCCTTGGCACGTCGGTGCAGGCTGTGCATTGTCTGAGTGCTGTGTGACGCAGACGGTGAGGACGAGTGTGGCTGGAGTGAACGAATGGCGCGCTAAGGCCTGTTTTACAGTGTACGAACTGCGCACCAAGGTGTGCCTTTCCGTGCAAGGACGCGGGGCTGTGACGATTCCCGACGGGATTCAAGAGCCGCTCAAAACTGGTACACTACATTTTTACTTTCATTATTTTATCATCCCTTTGAGTTATATACGAGTCTGTGAGGGGCCCTCCATTTAGGATATTAGTTTTACCATGCATTCTTTTGTTACCGGCATTTCTTTCAATAAAGCCGGTATTTTTGCATTCCATGTCGGTTGAATTGATTATCCAGGTTTGAAGATGTCCATTGGGGTCCGTGAAGGTAATAGCTTCACTTCCCTTCGCCGCCCTCTTCCCCCACGCGTATTCACACTGCCATTGGATTGAACGCCTCGGAATTTAAGCTCGTTCGGCTATCCGTCCCCAGGGGTGTTTACCCAGGGAACACGACAATATACATACACGCCTAGCCCTTTTGTTCAATATCCTGAACACTTTTCATTTGAAATTTCCTGTTATAGCATTGATCAGCCAGAGAGCCCCCTGGTAAGAATGGTCAGGATATGGAACATATAACCAGGAATGAAGAGGTTATCCAGGAGAGGGGTCACAGATTTGAGGCATCTTGCCCCACCTTTCTTGAAAAGGGCAACTTGCCAACCTCACTGTACCATATAATGAATGACCACATATTGCTATGTTTTGTTAGCTTCAACCAGCAAGGTTTTTGAGTGATGGAAGCATAATATGAACCTGAAAGAGTGACTCATGGCTAAAGTCATTTTAAAGAGGTTATGAGTGAAAATTGTGTGCAATGAAATGGTGAGCGAGTGTGAGTTATTATAAACAAATGATATTGATGGATTTGCTGTTAACACACGAGGCGAGCCTGCAGAAATTGAGAGTACACAGCGTTAGGAATGATGGGTAAAAAATAAGAAAACTATTTCAAATCGTGTGAGCAAGAGTGTAATTTGATTGACTATTGAGAACGATTTTCAGTGGGTGAAAGTGGGACTGATGAAAGAACTACTTTAGTGATTGAAAGTGTTAGATTGCTGAACAGGATGATGAACAGAACATGCCGTGGTGGACAAGATCTTATAATGAGAAGGACAAAAAGGGTAAAATTGCCTTCTTTCCTGGTGCCCTACTTTAAGCAAAGTAATATAAAAACTTAGTAATGTAAAAATGGTGAACTGGCCTAAAATTGGCACCACAGCTCAGTTGGTAGAGTGTCTGTGTCGATACAGTTTTCTTATTATTGGTAGCAGCAGGGGGTGTTGCATTGTAAAGTATGCTTTATTTTGAACGATGGGCCAGCTCGCATTGTCTATTCTTTTGTAAACCTGTAAGGTTCCATGTAATCAAGCGGTAAACGAATTATAAAAGTATTACACAATGTTGAACCAGAGAATTTCTTGGTGCAATACATTGGCCTATCATGAATTATTATTTTCGGGGCTATTTTTATCTGTTGCTTTGCTGACGATTTTAATCCAAAGACAACATGATGTATTTCACAAACATTTTGCTCTATTCACTACATAATTGGCCTGAGGTGATATTCCATCTACTTGTAAGTCAGCTAACATCACTTTCATCAACCATCCTCACTGTTCATATATGGTGTGATCAAAACCACTTCAGCTTCACTGCGAAGTTTAGAGTTGGATGCTTTGGTTTGAACCTCCTCTTAAATTGAGTTAAATTAAACATTTTGAAAACTTCCAATTATTCTCACTCAGATTTCAACATCACCGTAATGTATATTTATCAAGTTGCTCAAACGTTCTTTATATAAGAAGTAAATCATTTGTAATATTGGCTACCATGAGTGGCACAATGCATGATACACATTCACAAAAAGAGTGTTGGGGTCTTCCCCTCCAGCTCCCCCCAACCCCCTCACCAATTCTGAACTCCCTCCCACAGATATACTACCTAGACAGAAACCAAGCAACCCAGGCAACATACCAAATGTAGTCGGATTTGGTTAAGCAGTTTTTTTAGTTTTTGAACCCTATATAACAAGAGGATTCATAGAACACATTAACCCACGCAGTTTTGCAAAACAAGAACATGGGAGTCGTATACAAGCGGCAAATTTGATTGGCCGTGATGACGTAAAATGAAGTAATATGTTGTCCAAGTCCTGCGAAACTAAAGGGTTTTCAAATGCCAAAAAGGCGATTTGTGTTCTCCAGTATTCAAGTATAAAATTCAATTGAAATAAAATGAAGATTTTAAAGTTTGTAGAAATTAAAAAACTGGGAATTTACCGCCATTGCTGCAGCGTCTTTTACACAACCATATCAAACACATTATATTAGTTATTCGTGCCTGTTGTTTATGTCCTTCATGGCGCCCTTAAAAAATAGTAAGTTTCCTGCTTGGAATTATTTTAAATTTTCTTTGACTGCCAGACAGACAGAGTAAAAATATCATCTCAGTCCTCTGCGTATGTGCGATCCAAAGTACTGCTAAATGCTGGTTTCTTTTTGGATTCATATTCCGATTCATGTTGAAATGAAGATTTAATTGAAATGAAGTTGTTCCATGATCATAAACTGACATTTGTAGACAAACAGACAAAAGTGAACCAATTGCATAACCCCGCTCTTTGCTTCGCTTGCGTGGGGTATATATATATATATATATATATATATATATATATATATATATATATATATATATATATATATATATATATATATATATATATTTACATATATATATACATACACTGTATATATTGTTACGGATTCATCACTTCCGTTGTGGTGGTTTTCATCCACTGTAAACATTTTCGATTCCATGTACTATTATTGTTGTCAAAAGGTTTATTGTTTATGAACTGTTTTCAAAAGGTGAAAAAGTTAGTTTTAAATGAAACCGGATCAGGAACCGGACGACGAAGAGGAGGAAGAAAAAAAGAAGGCAGAGCGAATGGAGTCAGACAAGAAAGCCGAGCTGCTCCAAGTTCTGAAGCGAACGTTGTCGAACGGGAGTCACTAGCGAACTTTCGGGTTTCCCGGGAAGGGGATTCCTGCGACAGAGTTGTCATCGCATCGATCGCATCGCATCGACAGAGTTCATCTACAAGTGGAGAATATTCCAAACAACTGCCAACTTGTTCAGGCCAGGCCGCCCCAGCAAGCCCGCCCCCTCCCTCATTCTCTTCAATCCCACACATCCCTCCAGGTCTTTAAATCAGCTGTTCACCACCATCTCTTATCTTCCCCCATCCAAAACCTCGATCTTTTCTACCCCTGCTAATTTCACCCCAAATCCACTTTTTTGAAATACCAACTTCTTTCCTGGAAGTCCTTGCAGTGTCCTTGTGTATTATACTTCTCCCACCCGCCTCACACTTCCCACGCCTCCTCCCCCCAAGCCCTCTCCCTCCCACACATCTCCCGATGTCCCTGCTCTCAAATGTTGTGTTTGTGTGCTTCCCCTTCTCTCCCCATCTTGTCGACCGCTCCCTCTTTTTATATATTTTGTTTGTTTGTTTGATTTTTTTTTTGGGATAAATGTTAGCTCTTTCACGAGCCTCGATTCTGTATACAACAAAAAAAAAAAAAAAAAAAAAAAATCGTTGTGACCGATCAACCTGCGTGTCAGGCTCTTGGCGGTGGATTCTGAGGAGAATTATCGTCGGGCCGTCACGTCTCGAGAACGGGCCGTCGGCCATTTTGACTCGCACACTTTGCGCGTCGAGGAAGGTTTCTTTGCTTCGTCAGCCATTTTCACCACATTCAGACGTCGATCTGGGGTGTGTGTGTGTGACGTGGCTTTTGAGTGGAAAGTCTGTGTGTCGCCGACTGTGAGCTGTGGAACGTCCATACCCGAGGGTGTGATTTCCCCATCGCCTGGAGGGCGCCTTTGGATTTCCCAGGCGCCTTGAGGGCGCGTTTGCACAGCTGTGGCAGCAGGACTGTAACTGCCAACCCAACGGGATTCTGGTCTCGATTGGACATCGATCTGGCGATCGCTGGAGCGGATCAACTTTGGCTTGAAGCCGGGAATAAGAGACATTGGGGATGTTCTTGTTTCACTCACTTGGAGCACAGTGAGTTATATATTACAAAACTGATGGTACCATCATAGGACATATTGATTGTACTTTTGATTACAATTATTGTTGTACTGTTATTCTTGTGTGATCTTAATACAATATTTGTTTGTGAGTAACAATTGGGGTGGCTTCTCCATTGATCATTGACATACAGAATACCACATTTTTCTGCCGTGACTCCTCTCGGGCTCGGAGGTACACTGTGACCAGGGGGTCGGGGAGGAGCACGTAACAGAAATTGGGGGCTCGTCCGAGATATTGGGAACTCGTCCAAAATTGGCCCAAATTTAAATTGTGGTCCTCGTCCGGGATTAAATTCCCTCATAACATTCGTCGGGGATAGAATTCCCTAACATTCCCAAAATTCCCAAATTTGGAATTTTTCGAACATTCCCAAATTTTTCAAAAAAAATTTACATTTTTTTTTGTGAAGGTTAACAGGTGTTAACTGATAGTCACCATGGTGTTTGATGCAGAAAAGTTTGCGGTGTCCCCTAATGAGGCACAGTTCCTAGCGTTAAAAAGATCGGACCTCTTGATATTGGCCAAACATTGTAACTTGGAGGTCCGAGCTCATATGAAGAAAGCAGAGATGCAGACATTGGTGGTAGAATCTCTGGTGGGACAGGGAACATGGACAGAGGTAGCCTTGGATCGGTTACCCAAGGAAAAAGAAAATGTGGAGCTCCGGAAAATGGAGATGCAACTACAGCACCAGAAACGGTTAAGAGAGTTGGAATGGAAAGCTGAGGAGAGAAGAGCAGAGGAAAGGAGAACTGAAAGGGAACTCGAAGAAAGAAGAGAAAAGGAAAGAGCAGAGGAAAGGAGAGCCGAAAGGGAGTTAAAGGAACGTGACATGGAGTATCAGAAGGAAGTTAAACTCAAGGAGCTGGAATTAAGGGGAGAACGGAGAGAAGTCGTATCCATGCCGGCTAGTTCGACAACGAGTCAGAACACTTGGGATGTTGGTAGGCTTGTGAGGCTGGTTCCACCCTTCAATGAAAAGGAGGTAGCCCAGTTTTTTTTACACTTTGAGAAAGTGGCTCAAATGCTAAAATGGCCTGTGGGGTCCTGGACTATGTTAGTGCAAAGTGTTCTGGTGGGTAAAGCTCAAGATATCTATTCGGCTTTACCGATTGAGTAATGTGCAGATTATGAGAAAGTGAAGAAAGCCATTCTCAAAGCCTATGAATTGGTCCCTGAAGCTTCCCAGCAAAAATTCCGGAATGCCAGGAAGAGGGATAGTGAGACCCATGTGGAGTTTGCCAGAATGAAGGAAACCATGTTTGTTCGGTGGTGTGATTCGAAAGGGGTTGGGAAAGACTTCAAACTGTTGCGACAATTGATCTTGGTGGAGGAATTCAAACAGTGTGTCCATGCGGACATTAAAGTACATCTGGAGGAAAAGAAGGTACCAGAGTTGTATGAGGCAGCAACCGTGGCAGATGACTATGCCTTGACACACAGGATGGGGTTCCACAAACCTAACTTCTCGCCTAGAGTTCGCCAGGGGAGTTATGGTACATCCGGTGCGGAGAACGAATATTCATGGGGGCGGCCTAGAGATGACTATGAGGACAAATCTGATACCGCGAATTTTAGGGATCAGAAGACTACAGTTCCAAGACAGACTTGTCTTCCGGGGGGGCCCGAGGCAGACCTCGAGTTTTTCCTCCGGGCCTACTTGCGCTTTTTGCAAGAAACCTTGGCATTTGATGTCCCAATGTTATGCCCTGAAAAGGCAGGATCAGGAGCGGAGTCAGACTCGTACAACTCCGAATGCATTGGCAAATGCGAGAAATCGTCCTTGGAGGACGGTGTCTTGTGAAGGTTCCCATGCCAAAGTTACGGCATCACAGAACGACCTTGTTCAAGAGGATTACAAACCTTTTATTTCAGAAGGGTTTGTGTCACTGGATGGAGACTTGACTAACCAGAGACCTGTTGGGGGTATTGAGGGACACAGGATCACATCAATCTTTGATGTTTGAAGGCATTTTGCCATTGTCAGAGAAGACGGCAACTGGTGTTAGTGTTCTTTTACAGGGAGTTGATGGCTATGTTAAAGCTCCACTTCATGTCATCCATTTAAAGTATGATTTGGTGTCAGGACCGGTCACCGTAGGTTTGCAAGCCACTCTTCCTGTAGAGGGAATCTCTTTTGTTATCGGGAATGATTTGGCCGGTGGTCAAGTTTCAGGTAACCCGAGGTTTGTTGAAAAGCCTAGTTTGGAAAATAACACTGCACAGTTAGAGCAGGAGATCCCGGGTATCTTTCCATCCTGTACCGCGACTCATGCTATGGGTAGGAAGTGCTCTGAAGAGAAGAGGAAGGTACGGACGTCACGCTTTGCACAGGCACGTCTTGTCAATTATCCTGAAACTAAGTGTCAGCACACACGAGTCATGAATGGAGGCAATTTTGGCAAGCTCTTTGTAGGTGGACTGAACTTCAACACAAGGGAAGATGTTCTGGACTCTGTCTTCGGCAAATATGGACCACTCTTGGAAGTGTTGCTGATAAAAGACAGGGAGATGCAAAAGTAGAGAGGGTTTGGCTTTGTCACGTTTGAAAACCCAAAGGGCGCCAAAGATGCAGAAAGGGATTTGAATGGCATGGATTTGGATGGTCGGACCATAACAGTAGAGATGACAGGCCATGGGTGTCGAGGAGGCTACAGAGGAGGAAAACGTGGAGGGAGTTTCAGGGGTGGCTATGGCTCCCGGGGTGGGAGTAGTAGTTTTGGTGGTGGCCGCAGTCGAGATTACTATGGCGGCTCCCAGAGTTACGGCAGCTCCCGAAGGGATGATTATCAGGGTAGTGGCCGAGAAGGAGACCGTTATTCACGTGACTACAGCGACAAGCGCTCCAACCGTGATTATTATGAAAGTTAGGAAGAGTTTGAAGCACTGAATGCTGCGGAGCAGCCGAGCCAAGATTCCTACACGGATTAACCGTGAACTCCACGTTCCTAAAGGCGTCCATGTAGTGAATACTTCCAGGCCCCACCACCCAACCACCATGAAACCTGGCTCTCAGCTCGGCCTCCTTCAAAAAGTGCTATAGATTTGCTTTGCTTTGGATTATTGATCACAACTCCTTAACCTTCATTCAAAAAATGAAAAATAAAAATCAGAGGTTGATGAGATGGAGTTTTGCCTTGCAGGAGTTCAACTTGGAAATTGAGCATGTAAAGGGCAGGGACAATATCGTTGCTGATGCTTTCTCCAGAGTGAATTAACTTTGGAAATCTCTGTAGGTTGTTTGGAAGTTTTGTTGCTTTATTTTTGGGAAATATTAATTATTGTTGCTCACGGGAATTGATCATTTGGGTGTGAGTTTTACTTTTGGGTTGTTAAAAGAGTTTTGCCTGCAAAGAAAGTTTTCACTATGTTCAAACTTTCTTTCTTGAGGCGGGGAAGTGTTACGGATTCGGCACTTCCGTTGTGGTGGTTTTCATCCACTGTAAACATTTTCGATTCCTTGTACTATATTGTTGTCAAAAGGTTTATTGTTTATGAACTGTTTTCAAAACGTGAAAAAGTTAGTTTTAAATGAAACCTGATCGGGAACCAGACGACGAAGAGGAGGAAGAAAAAAAGAAGGCGGAGTGAATGGAGACGGACAAGAAAGCCGAGCTGCTCCAAGTTCTGAAGCGAATGTTGTCGAACGGGAGTCACTAGCGAACTTTCGGGTTTCCCGGGAAGGGGATTCCTGCGACAGAGTTGTCATCGCTGTGACCGATCAACCTGCATGTCAGGTTTTTGGCGGTGGATTCCGAGGAGAATTATCGTCGGGCCGTCACGTCTTGAGAACGGGCTGTCGGCCATTTTGACTCGCGCGCTTTGCGCGTCGAGCAAGGTTTCTTTGCTTCGTCAGCCATTTTCACCGCATTCAGACGTCGATCTGGGGTGTGTATGTGTGACGTGGCTTTTGAGTGGAAAGTCTGCGTGTCGCCGACTGTGAGCTGTGGAACGTCCATACCCGAGGGTGTGATTTCCCCGTCGCCTGGAGGGCGCCTTTGGATTTCCCAGTCACCTTGAGGGCGCCTTTGCACAGCTGTGGCAGCAGGACTGTAACTGCCAACCCAACGGGATTCTGGTCTCGATTGGACATCGATCTGGCAATGGCTGGAGCGAAACAACTTTGGCTTGAAGCCGGGAATAAGAGACATTGGGGATGTTCCTGTTTCACTCATTTGGAGCACAGTGAGTTATAAATTACAAAACTGATGGTACCATCATAGGACATATTGATTGTACTTTTGATTACGATTATTGTTGTACTGTTATTCTTGTGTGATCTTAATACAATATTTGTTTGTGAGTAACAATTGGGGTGGCTGCTCCATTGATCTTTGACATACAGAATAACAGATTTTTCTGCCGTGACTCCTCTCGGGGCTCGGAGGTACACCGTGACCAGGGGGTCGGGGAGGAGCACGTAACAATATATATATATATATATATAATAATAAATAAATGAAATTATTATTATTATTAATAATAATAATATATATATATATATATATATATATATATTTATATTTATATATATATATATATATATATATATATATATATATATTTATATATACAAACTAGATGGTATTCACAGAATAATTACCTCATGCAGTCATCTTGGTGCGAGCCAACTCTTCTGTTTTTTAAAGGTTTTTTTATATTTTATCCAATGTGGATGCCAGACCACGTGACCGATGACATTATAAATTTACATTCTCTAACATAGTTGTTGCATAGATCAAAGCTCAAGAAATTTAAAACTGATCAGATTAAGTGTTGTCCCTGTCAAATTATGACGTAATAATTAAGGCACCAATGACGTCAACATTAACAGCACTTATTCACCATGCGGAGTTCTTTACAATAGGCCACGTTTCATTTTTTTCCATGGAGCGGTTTCGGTAATATAGAGGTGCAACGATTTTCGGTTTTTCCAAGATGGCGCCTGTACTACATGAACCATTACGTCATAACTATCATTATAATTATACAGGAGGAGCTGCTCCTATGGTGAAAATTCCATGTCAATCAAACTAACAGTTGCAGAAAAAAAAAATTCATACTGATTGGATCAAGTGTTGTACTTGTCGAATTATGACGTCATAGTGAAGGTATCGATGACATTGTAGCGGTTACCGCTGGATGCACACAATCGCCTTGCACCGGCCAGAACACTGCCAGACGCGCCTCTCCCGGGCATGCCCGGACTCACTGTTCCCGGGCACGCCCGAACCTCCCGGGCACGCCCGGTCTCGTCTTTCCCGGGCATGCCCGCTCTCGCCTTTCCAGGGCTCGCCCAGAGCGTCCGGGCATGCCCGCTATCGCCTTTCCAGGGCTCGCCCAGAGCGTCCGGGCATGCCCGCTATCGCCTTTCCAGGGCTCGCCCAGAGCGTCCGGGCATGCCCGCTATCGCCTTTCCAGGGCTCGCCCAGAGCGTCCGGGCATGCCCGCTATCGCCTTTCCAGGGCTCGCCCAGAGCGTCCGGGCATGCCCGCTCTCGCCTTTCCAGTGCTCGTCCAGAGCGCCCGGGCACGCCCAGCCTCGACTTGCCAGGCCGCAGCCAAACACGCCCGGGCAGGTCCAGACTCGCCTTTCCAAGGCTCGCCCTTGACACCCGGGCATGCCCGGTATAGCTTTTGCCGGGCAAACTTCCCGACATAAATGTGTATATATATTGCTGCCCGATAAACGGGCTTTTGTCAGAATACCTGACCTGTTTTGTTTCAATAAAGCAACTCGGACGAATTCCGTCTTTGGTCGCGTCAATTCTTTCGACTCGCGTTGGAGCGCAGCTCCTTCACTGGTGACCTACCGACATGGACACGGCAGTGACTCTTAAACTGCCTACCTTCTGGGAGGCTCACGCGGCTGTTTGGTTCGCCCAGGCGGACTCCCAGTTCGCCCTGCGAGGCATCACCGCGGACGACACCCGCTTCCACCACGTCGTGGCAGCGCTCGGTTCTGCCACCGCGGCCCGCGCCCTGAGCCTCCTCGAGCACCCGCCGGCTGCCGACAAGTATGACGCGCTGAAGACGCTCCTCCTCGACGCTTTCGCCCTCTCACCGGCGGCACGCGCACGGCGCCTGCTCAACCTGCCCGAGCTCGGCGACACGCGCCCGTCCGAGCGCATGAACTATATGCTCTCGTTGCTCGGTGAGCGCTCTCCGGATTTTCTGTTCCGCGAGTTGTTCCTTCGCCAGCTGCCTCACCCGGTACGCCTCGCCCTGGCTGGCACGTTGATCACCGATCCCCGCGCCCTCGCCAGGGAAGCCGATAAGATCTCCTCGGCGGGCCAACACATCGGCGCGGCTACCTGGAGCCTGCCGCCGTCCGAGGCGACGCCCACGACGCCCGAGCGCCCTGCGCGGTTGGAGGCCGAACTGCCGGTGAAACTGGCGGCCGCCACGCCGCACCGACCGCTTCCGACACGACGGCCGGGGCCTCCACCTGACCAGGCATGGTGTTATTACCACGCCAGGTTCGGACACAAGGCTCGGACGTGCCGACCCCCGTGCACTTTCGGCAAGTCGGGAAACGGCCGGGCCGGCGTTCATTCCCAGCCATGAGCGCCGGCCACTCGGGCAACTTGCTTTTTATTCGGGACAAAGCGTCCGGGCGGCGTTTCCTTTGTGACACCGGCGCCCAACTGAGCGTCATACCCGCCTCCGAGCAGGACAGGCGGGACGCCGTTTGCGGCCCCTCTTTGGTCGCTGCTAATGGCTCGGCCATACGCACTTTCGGCCCGCGCAACGTCACCCTCTGCTTCGGCAGCCAGCGCTTTCAGTGGACCTTTGTGACCGCCTGCGTCCCCATGGCTTTGCTGGGCGCCGACTTCCTCTGCGCGCACGGGCTGCTGGTCGACGTCAAACGTCGTCGCCTTGTCAACGCCGAGACCTTCAGCTCCCTGGCGTGCACGATGAGCAGCTCCGCGCCGACCGAACTGGCGTGCGCCCTCCTGACGGCGAACGAGTTCGCTCGCCTGCTCGCGGAATTCCCGGCCCTCACACGGCCGACGTTTTCGGTCGTCGCAGTGCGGCATGGGATCGAGCACCACATACCCACTACGGGCCCGCTGGTCTATGCCAGGGCCCGCCGCCTCGACCCGGCCAAGCTTGCCGTGGCAAAGGCCGAGTTCGACGCGTTGGAGCACCTCGGCATCTTGCGGCGCTCCAATAGCGCGTGGGCCTCACCACTGCACATCGTGCCAAAGCTGGGGAGCGGATGGCGCCCGTGTGGCGACTACCGCCGCCTCAACGACGCTACCACCCCCGACAGGTACCCGATCCCGCACATCCAGGACTTTTCTGCCCGTTTGGCGGGACGGGTCATATTTTCCAAAATTGACCTGATACGGGGATACCACCAGGTACCTGTCCGGGCGGCCGACGTCCCGAAGACGGCCGTCATCACGCCGTTCGGCCTGTTCGAATTTTTGAGGATGCCGTTTGGCCTCAAGAACGCGGCCCAGGCGTTCCAGCACTTAATGGACGGCGTGCTGCGCGACCTGCCATTTCTTGTCGTCTATCTGGACGACATCCTCGTCGCCAGCACATCCCGCGCCGAGCACCTCCTCCACCTCCGAACACTGTTCGGTCGCCTCAGCGAGCACGGCTTAATTGTCAACCCGGCCAAATGCCACTTTGGCACGACGACCGTTGACTTTTTGGGCCACCGCATCACCAAGACCGGGGCCGTGCCGCTGCCGACCAAGGTCGAGGCCATCACCACGTTCCCGCGTCCCCGTTCCATCAAGGCCCTACAAGAGTTCCTCGGCATGGTGAATTTTTATCACCGATTCATGCCCCGCGCTGCTCAGCTCATGCGGCCCCTTTACGAGGCCCTCCGGGGCAAGCTGGCCAAGCATGACATCGTTTGGTCCACGGCCATGGACGCGGCCTTCGCGAGCGCAAAACGGGCCCTCGCCGACGCAACGCTGCTGGCTCACCCGGTGCTCAACGCGCCCATCGCCCTCACTACGGACGCCTCCAACTACGCGGTGGGCGCCATCCATGAACAATGGGTGGACGGGGTTTGGCAGCCACTCGCTTTTTTCAGCCGGCAGCTCTGGCCGAACGAGTTAAAATACAGCACGTTCGACCGCGAGCTGCTCGGTCTATTCCTGGCCGTTCGCCATTTCCGACACCTCCTGGAGGGCCGCCCGTTCACGGCTTTCGTCGACCACAAGCCGTTGGTCTACGCAATTGCCAAAGTCATGGAGCCGTGGTCGGCCCGCCAGCAGCGCCACCTCTCCGCCGTGTCGGAATTCACCACGGACATCTGGCACGTCGGCGGCAAAGACAACGCTGTGGCCGACTGTCTTTCTCGGGCCAGCGCGAACGCGGTCCACCTCGGCGTGGACTTCGCGCTCATGGCGGCCGACCAGACCACCGACACCTCGGTGCAGGCCCTCCGGGCGGCGGACACGGGCCTCCGCCTGGCCGACATCCCCTTCGCGGGCACCGTCCTGCTCTGCGACGTCTCCCAGGGCCAGCCTCGCCCCATCGTGCCCGTTTCCTGGCAGCGCCGCATCTTCGCCTCCATCCACGGCCTTTCTCACCCGGGCCGGAAAGCTTCTCAGAAGCTGGTGTCGGCGCGTTTCGTCTGGCACGGCCTTCGACGGAACGTCCGCGACTTGGCCAATGCCTGCACGGCCCTGCCAGCGGGCCAAGGTCCACCACCACACCCAGGCCCCGCTGGCACCTTTCACCGTGCCTGCACGGCGTTTCGACCACGTCCACGTGGACCTGGTGGGTCCCCTGCCCCCAACGCGGGGGTTCACCCACCTGCTCACCATGGTGGACAGGACCACCAGGTGGCTGGAGGCCGTGCCCCTCACCTCCACCACCACCGCCGACGTGGCACAGGCGTTCATCGCCACCTGGGTCGCGCGCTTCGGCGCACCGGCGGAAATCTCGTCCAACCACGGCCCACAGTTCACGTCCGAACTTTGGGGTGCGGTCGCCCGCTCGTTGGGGGTCACGCTGCACTGCACCATGGCCTACCACCCCCAAGCCAACGGGTTGTGCGAGCAGTTTCACCGCTCCATGAAGGCCGCACTCATGGCCGGCCTTCAGGACGACGGTTGGACCGACCGGCTGCCGTGGGTCCTTTTGGGCCTCCGCACGGCCCCCAAGGAGGACCTCCGGGCGTCCGCCACCGAGCTCGTCTACGGCCAGCCGCTCCGCATCCCGGGCGAGTTCGTGCCCGACACTACCAGTCCCTGGTCCGCCGCACACCAGCGCTCGGACCTCCAGGAGGCCGCCCGCCGATTTGCCCCCGTGCCAACGTCCCGCCACGGTGGCCCCCAGTCCTACGTCCCCCCGGCGCTTCGCACAGCGGAGTACGTCTTTGTGCGTCATGACGCGCACCGGGGGCCACTCCGGCTGCCGTACGACGGGCCCTTCCGGGTCCTGCGACGGGGCGACAAGTCCTTTGTCGTCGACGTTGGCGGACGGTCGGACCGGATCTCTGTGGACCGCCTCAAACCGGCGCACATGGACGTCGACCGACCACCACGGTTGGCCCTTCCTCCGCGGCGAGGCCGCCCCCCGTCCACAGTTCCCCCCGCTCGACCACCCACCACCACGTTGGACCCCTCCCCACGACCCTCCAGGGGTCGCTTCGGCCGGGACATCCGGACCCCCCTTAAATTGACCCTGCCGGTGCAGGTCGATTCTGGAGGGGCATGTGTAGCGGTTACCGCTGGATGCACACAATCGCCTTGCACCGGCCAGAACACGGCCAGACGCGCCTCTCCCGGGCATGCCCGGACTCACTGTTCCCGGGCACGCCCGAACCTCCCGGGCCCGCCCGGTCTCGCCTTTCCAGGGCTCGCCCAGAGCGTCCGGGCATGCCCGCTATCGCCTTTCCAGGGCTCGCCCAGAGCGTCCGGGCATGCCCGCTATCGCCTTTCCAGGGCTCGCCCAGAGCGTCCAGGCATGCCCGCTATCGCCTTTCCAGGGCTCGCCCAGAGCGTCCGGGCATGCCCGCTCTCGCCTTTCCAGTGCTCGTCCAGAGCGCCCGGGCATGCCCAGCCTCGACTTGCCAGGCCGCAGCCAAACACGCCCGGGCAGGTCCAGACTCGCCTTTCCAAGGCTCGCCCTTGACACCCGTGCATGCCCTGTATAGCTTTTGCCGGGCAAACTTCCCGACATAAATGTGTATATATATTGCTGCCCGATAAACGGGCTTTTGTCAGAATACCTGAGCTGTTTTGTTTCAATAAAGCAACTCGGACGAATTCCGTCTTTGGTCGCGTCAATTCTTTCGACTCGCGTTGGAGCGCAGCTCCTTCAACATCATCATTAACACATCTTTTCCCTCCAGGAAGTACTTGACAATGAGCCAAGTTTCAATTTTTCCTTTGAGCAGTTTCGGAGATATCGAGCTGCAACATTTTTCCAAGATGGCGTCCGTACCGAGTCGTCGTAATTATGACTAAAACATTCGACAGCGGAGGTGATCCAAAGATGAAAATTTCTTGTCAGTCGGACCAACGGTTGCCGAGAAATGAATCATACTAAAATACGCCATTTCGTGTCTGTCTGATTAATTTTTGACGCCAATACATTCCGTCCTTACTTATCCAATCTCAACCAAACTTGACAGGATGACCAAGGGTTACATAATGAAGGTTGTAGTGCATTCATTTCCCCCCCTCCCCCCAAGGGTGTTTTCTCCCCCAAGCGGGTTTTCCCCGCCATTGCCGTCAATGGGTGCATATCAATGTTAAATTAGCTTTATCGTGGCGTTTGTCCAAAGAAGAAGATTTATTGTGGCGTTTTTCCAAAGACGCTTTTGTTAAAATTAATGATAATCGCATATTGTTAATGTTATTACAAAACAATATTAATACTAACAAGTCAGGCGACGACGATGGTTCACGAGCGAGCGGTATTCTATGACAAAGGATGGACTATAACCGAAACAGGCCCGGGCAGGCCAGGCCCGGAAATGTCAAAACAAAGGTTACTGACCTTGAAATGTAAGAAAATAATGTATAATCAGTTATGAGGTTAGTTAGCTACACAATACCGAAAATTCAGTTTGATTCTGACAACTTTGAAAATTTCACCTTTGTGACCTTCAAAGGTCAAAGGTCGAAGATTCTGAAATTTGTTGGAAAACTTGTATTTCATGATGTATGTGATAATATAAGATCATGTACGGCATTTCACCCTACCAGGAAGCGAACAATATAATAAAAACATATGTCACCCACAGGGTGAACCGTATCTTGCCCCTGCATCTGTCTATTTTACCTTTTGGTCAAAATTGAATGACCTTCAAAATGACCTTGAAGGTCAAGGCCGATCGACACCAAAAACTAATCAGCTGAGCGCCATACCACACCCTATATACCCACCAAGTTTGGAGATCATAAGATCAAAGTTACTCAAAAAATAAGGGTTTCGTTGACCTCCATGATTGACCGCAAAGTGACCTTGACCTTTGACCTTGACCTTAATAATTTCGTATGGTGAATAGTATGTCTTCATGACCAACGCACATGAAATATTGAAAGATTTTGATGAGAACTGAGGAAATAATTTTTTCATGAAAATTCCGTTTTTTCGTCATGACGTCATCAAATGACGTCATAGCGTCAAACTGTTTACAGATCTGGGAAGCACTCATCAAGGGCATTCATATGAGGTATTACTCGATATGGTACCTACGATTTCAAAATTTGACCTTGGGGTCAATAATTTTCGACCTCCAGCGCTAACCATGAAGGTCAAGGCCGATCGCCACCAAAAACTAATCAGCTGAGCGCCGGACCATATACTAGATTCCCATGAAGTTTGGAGACGATCCGATCAAAGTTACTCAAAAAATTAGTGTTTCGTCGACCTCCATGATTGACCACAAAGTGACCTTGACCTTTGACCTTGACCTTCAAAATTTTGTGTGCTGAAGGGTATCTCTATAGGACTCTGATATGCGAAGTTACAGGAGTTTCCAGTAATAACTGTGGTCTACAGAGTGATCTAAACGTGAAAAAAAAATGATTAACCACAAACAAAAAAACAAAATGAAAATTCCGTTTTTTCGTCATGACGTCATCAAATGACGTCATAGCGTCAAACTGTTTACAGATCTGGGAAGCACTCATCAAGGGCATTCATATGAGGTATTACTCGATATGGTACCTACGATTTCAAAATTTGACCTTGGGGTCAATAATTTTCGACCTCCAGCGCTAACCATGAAGGTCAAGGCCGATCGCCACCAAAAACTAATCAGCTGAGCGCCGGACCATATACTAGATTCCCATGAAGTTTGGAGACGATCCGATCAAAGTTACTCAAAAAATAAGGGTTTCGTTGACCTCCATGATTGACCACAAAGTGACCTTGACCTTTGACCTTGACCTTCAAAATTTTGTGTGCTGAAGGGTATCTCTATAGGACTCTGATATGCGAAGTTACAGGAGTTTCCAATAAAAATAACTGTGGTCTACAGAGTGATCTAAACGTGAAAAAAAATGATTAACCACAAACAAACAAACATACAAGCTGACTAATACATCTTGCAAAAACTTCGTTTTGGCAAGATAATAAAACCATAAAAAAACTGACTTTTCTAAATTTCGTGACCTTGTGACCTTGACCTTGGGGCGAAAATGAAAAATCGAGCTCCATGGGGCTAGACACATGACATTGGCCTAACCAAATATCGAAACCCCTGTCAGATTCCACAAACTCCCTCGGAGAAGATGTAGCTTGAACTCGATTACCCCCTAAAAAGACATCTTCTAAGGGGTCGCTCCGCCCACGATGGACGCAATACGCCCACTCTAGGCAGGACACAACTAGATCAAGATATCAACCTCCCACCCAAGTTTCATCAAGATCGGATGATATCATCGGGTAGTTATGCTGCGGAAAGACAGACACACACACAGACAGACGCACACACATGACGAATATAGTGGTCACTCTGTTTGATATTAACTCGTGAACCAATAATGTCCCACTTCCCCAAGGCGTTTTTCCTGCAGTGATAACGTGTATAAATAGCTTATAGTTATAATGGCCTTCTGTGGGAGCAACGGCTTCTTCAGGAAGTAAAATTATTACAAACCACAAATATGTATGCTTAGCTTTTTAAACAGTCGCTAATGCTCTTTATAACACTAAATGAAGAAATTCGGAGGAATCCCGACATCCGTGAAGTAAGGTTTACTTACAGAACTGAGCAAAGATCTACTGTACTCTATATAACCCACAAAAGTTGGGTTAATAACATGGCCCTTTCTGCCGCTACCGTGGCATTTTTCGTAGCGAACTTTTGAAACTCGCTCCTGCTGTTTGATATGTAATTGAAAGGGAGAAGCTCGGGTTGTGCTCCTTTACCAAGCAACTAGCTAGCGCTTGCCAAGCCAGCAGTTCCTTAACGGTTTTGAATGGAGTGCTTGCTCAAATGCTTAAACACTTGGCGATCCCTCCACAAGAAACTTGGTAAATGAACACACACCCAATGTTCTTGAGATCCGAACATTGATCGACTGTAATCTATATACCTCAAAGAGGAATGACCCTTCTTGCTGCTCCCGTAGTGTGCGGGTGTACTCGTTTTTAAAATGCGGGTATAGTCTAGTAGGAAGACTAGGTCCCCCTGCACCCCCCGGAGATATACTTCTAATCAGTGTTTCTAGATTGGAAAAAATGTGTAGAAAATGACTAGCTATGGCCCCAAGCTGAAAAAATGTCCCACATACCATTTTTATGCAAATTACTGCTGCAAATTTTATGCAAAATTATGCAAATTTTATGCAAATTTTTGATGAGGAGTAGAGTTGAGGGGTCTTTGAGGGCTTCATCGAGGTGCTCTCGGTTGCAAGACTGGGTCATTCTGAGAAGCACAGCAGGGTCAGAGATCATGATGTTCTCCTCCTCAGTGAATCTCTCCATCAACAGCCTCTCCATTGCCTCACACACTGTTTTGAGGCAAAAGAGGGACTTTGCGTAGGCCTTTCCACTGAGAACACCTTTGAGAGATCCACTTGTTACTAGTTGTGCCTCAAAGAGAATCTCTGCATATCCAGAACCACGCATCTTGTGTCCAGTGAGCATCCCGATGTAGTTCATGGATGTGTGGAAGGGTCCAATCGTTACTACATGACTAGCAAATTCATTTGGCCAGCGCCAGATGATGGGAAGGGCTTTCATGCAGACACCCAGATCAAATGTATTCAGGACCCATCTCTGACCCACCTCAGCAGTTGCTGCCTCGGAACGCTTCAGTAGCTCACGAACAACTGCGTTGTCTGTGATCGGTCTGTGCCTGGTGCCTGCATGGCATGGCAATGGCCTGCAGCCTGTGCCTGGGCTAGGGGGTTTCACCTCTGCAACTGGTTCTCCCCCACCCAGCAAATCAACAGTCGACTACTGCACGCCTATCCACCAACCGATCACAGACAACGCAGTTGTTCGTGAGCTACTGAAGCGTTCCGAGGCAGCAACTGCTGAGGTGGGTCAGAGATGGGTCCTGAATACATTTGATCTGGGTGTCTGCATGAAAGCCCTTCCCATCATCTGGCGCTGGCCAAATGAATTTGCTAGTCATGTAGTAACGATTGGACCCTTCCACACATCCATGAACTACATCGGGATGCTCACTGGACACAAGATGCGTGGTTCTGGATATGCAGAGATTCTCTTTGAGGCACAACTAGTAACAAGTGGATCTCTCAAAGGTGTTCTCAGTGGAAAGGCCTACGCAAAGTCCCTCTTTTGCCTCAAAACAGTGTGTGAGGCAATGGAGAGGCTGTTGATGGAGAGATTCACTGAGGAGGAGAACATCATGATCTCTGACCCTGCTGTGCTTCTCAGAATGACCCAGTCTTGCAACCGAGAGCACCTCGATGAAGCCCTCAAAGACCCCTCAACTCTACTCCTCATCAAAAATTTGCATAAAATTTGCATAATTTTGCATAAAATTTGCAGCAGTAATTTGCATAAAAATGGTATGTGGGACATTTTTTCAGCTTGGGGCCATAGCTAGTCATTTTCTACACATTTTTTCCAATCTAGAAACACTGATTAGAAGTATATCTCCGGGGGGTGCAGGGGGACCTAGTCTTCCTACTAGACTAGTACGCACGTACGGCATACAGTATGTACGGATTCAACCAATCTCTCAACACTGATTTTCGCTTCGCAAGTGCAGGATAACTAGAACGACATTCGGTAGAGCGCATACCTCCGCCAGGTTGAACAGTTTACCGTTTTGTATCCCACTGCTGGTCCGGATCTGGATCTGAACCAAAACCAAATCAATTTGTCCTTCTCGTACACCGAACCTGTCTACCAAGTTTCGTCCGAATCCATTCATTCATACAGACAGACAGACAGACAGGGGTGAAAATATAACCGCCGCCCACCGCAGGTGAGGGTGGTAAACAAATATACAAATCCCCTCATAGGCCATGGGCAGGTCTGAGCTTTCGTTCAGTTTCATTCCATTAAAAGGGTGCAACTTATCTTCGCTTTAATAAATTCCTGAAACATATTTTCTCATCAATATAAAAAGTTCGCATCATTAATTTTGTCCAACACGAAGTATTTACCTTTAATAATTAACACTATTTTCTTATAGCATTTCCGCTCGTGTGGCAGTGAGTTGGTCACGTGGCATGGTCGTATTGACACGCATCCAATCATCAGCCAGTATTCTCACAAGCACTATATTTATCCAGCAATGGTGTCCTCCATGGAATGGGTGAATTGCGTGGTTGTTTGCACGTGTGTGTCTTTAGTTGTTATCTCCATAATCTGGGTTTCAGAAGGTGGAACGGAGTCCTCCCAGGACTTGAAGTTTCGGTGAAGGATCGGTAATGATCGGTGAAGGATTTCGGTAATGATCTCTCTGACTCTCTTGAAAATCCTCTCTATCTCTTTGCTGATGACTCTACTCTCTGTCGCTCCATTCCTCATCCCTCAGATCGGCAGTCTGCAGCCTCCTCACTCTCTGCAGACCTGGACAAAATCACAGACTGGGCAACCAAGTGGAACATGTCTTTCAATCCTGACAAATCTCACACTCTTACGATGTCTCTCAGAAAAGACCGACTGGACAACCCTCCCATCCACTTTCTGAATAATCCTCTCCAATAAGTTCTGTCACTCAAGCTTTTGGGTCTCACTATCTGCCATGATCTTTCCTGGGAAAACCACATTTCAAATCTGGCCTCCAAAGCCAGTCGCCGACTGGGCATCCTCCATCGTGCGAAGTCCTTCCTTGGCACACCTGAGCTCCTCACCACATACAAGGCTTTCATCCGCAGCTCAATAGAATACTGCTCTCCCCTCTGGGCTGGTGCTCCTGCCTCACACCTAGCTCGTCTTCACGCTGTTGAAACCAAAGCGTTCAGAATCATTGGAATCTCCCGCGATGAAGCTAACTCCAAGGGCCTTTCACTTAATCACCGCAGGCAGGTTGGTGGTCTTTCTGTCTTCTACCGACTCCTCTCTGGCCTTGCCCCCCAGCTCTCTCTGTGCTCTGTCCCCCAAATATTCCTAAAGGTCGCACAAGATCTGCCTGCAACCCTCTTATGGTTAAACTGCCAAAATCAAGACTCTCTGCTCACCTTCACTCCTTCATTCCTCTTTTCTCCCGCCTCTGGAACAAACTCCCTCACTCTCTTCAATCCCACTCCACCCTCCAGGTCTTTAAAACAGCTGTTCACCACCATCTCTTATCTTCCCCCATCCAAAACCTTGATCTTTTCTACCCCCGCTAATTTCACCCCAATTCCACTTTTTTGAAATACCAACTTCTGTCCTGGAAGTCCTTGGTGTCCTTGTGTTTCATATTTCTCCCACCCCCCCCCCCACCCCCTTCCCACGCCTCCTCCCCCCAAGCCCTCTCCCTCCCACACATCTCCCTGCTCTCAAATGTTGTGTTTGTGTGCTTCCCCTTCTCTCCCCATCTTGTCTTCTGCTCCCTCTTTTTATATATTTTGTTTGTCTGGTTGATTTGTTTGTGAAATAAATGTCAGCTCTTTCACGAGCCTCGATTCAGTATACAGAAAAAAAAGGAAAAAAAAGGATTGTGATTCATGAGCTAAGTTGTGAAGTTGTGTTGTTCTCAGAATTTTGTTCCAAAGGCTCATTTCAGGATCGTCACTGAGCCTCCAACTGTAGTTCATTTGTGGTAGGCCTAATATTCCCAGGGATGGTTTTTAAATATGTGTAAGGTTCTTCTTTATCATTCCCGTTGCCCCAATTATCCCTGGTAAAAATTTGGCACTCTTCAGCTTCCAGGATCTTTTCACTTCATTCTTGAGGTCTTGGTATTTGGTCATTTTCTTGATTTCTGTATTATTTCGGCCAAAATCGCAGAGTACTGATATCTCAATCAGCAATGCTGTGTTTTTGTTCCTGAGTACTGAGTACTATGTCCGGTCACAATGCTTTGTCTTCTATGTTCACGCTGGATGGGATCATCAGGTCATACGTGAGCATTATGTCCTTGTTTTCAATGATTGCTTTTGGTTCATGTTTCCACAAGTTTTGGGAAACTGGGATATTGACATTTCTGCAGATGTGCCAGTGGATTACTCGACATACCTTGTTGTGCCTTTGGGTGTACAGCTGCTCTGACATGAGTTTTTACATCCCGATAGGAGGTGACTCATGCTTCCTGTTTCTACAATGCAGAAACTATTATTTCATCTTGTATTTTTCTTTTGCCTTTTTTGCAATTGTTGGGGCTGTATTCGTTGCTGTTTCGGTTTTGTGCATGACATCATCCAATCACACCTGTTTTTGGAAGTTTTTTTGCAAGGTTAGTGAGAGATACTTTTCTGGCTTGCACAACAAGCTTGTACACAAATTGCCACCCTGCTCATCACTTACTCTGCTAATCACTTACTCTGCTAATCCTACAGTGGTCACTCTGTGCTTTTGATTGAGTTCCTTCATGCTGACACCTTCTTTCCTCGGCAGGTACATTCTTGGAATGCACTGATTTTTGTAGAATATTTTGTGCATAGTGGTTTTTTTTTTTTGATATCTCGTTTTTTGATATTCACTTGTGGCCAGTTTACTATTCTGCAACTGTACTGCAACACTGATACTGCTAGTTGGTTTATGGCTTTGATTTTGTTTCTTGGGTTGAGATATGTTTTCAGGATCAGCCTCGTTCTATGCAGGTATTCTTTGGTAATGGTTATGCTAATTTTTATGACAAATTTGGTGGCCCTCTTCTACTCCAAGGTATTTTTAAGAAGCTTTGTTGTCTAGCTTCTGTGTTGTTGAATTTAGGTAGATTTTTATGTTGTCCATTTTTGTTTGTCTACCTTGTACGAATATGCACTTGACACACTTATCTTGGCGAAATTCCAATTGGATGTCATCGGAGAACCGTTTCACTAATTTCAGTTGTTCTGCCAATTTTTCATTGTTCAGTGCAAAAACTTGTAAAACATCCATATACAGTAGATGGGTCACCTTTATTGTTTCTTTGGGCGTTCTTGTATTGGATGTTTGGATGTATCCGTGTCCCTGCCTATTAATGAGGTTACTAGTGAGTCCAGGGCCAGGGAAAACAGGAGAGGAGAAAGGCTGTCTCCCTGGAAGAACCTGCATCGTATCTACCCTAAGAGATAGATGGCTTTAATCGGAATTTTAGGTAAATATGGTTTAACAACCATTTTCTATGTAAAAAAGGTGCTGATTCAAAAAAAAGCAGTCTTATTAACCCCAAATAAGACAAAATTGACATTTTGGCCTTTTTTGACCCAAATTTTGACCACATTTGGCCAAAATGCGCTTTTCTTTCTGAAAAATATAATATTTACCCAAAATTATTGTGTAATATATCAAATGAAAGCGCTTTACACATAGAATACAGATTTTAAGTCAAGACGGAGATAGCTGATGTCGTTTTTGTGATATTGTTAATTTTGGAGTAAAAATTTTGATTTTTTTTCATATTTTTCTGAAAACTAATTATGTTTATGACCCGTAGGAAAAATATAAACATCTATTAATTCCTTATATTAATATATCAAAAAATACCTTACATCATGGAGATTGCAAATGTGAAATCAGATTTGAAAATGATTAACTTTTAGGGAAGATACAGACATTTTAATAATACATGACACACTTTTGCCATGTTGGCCTCTTTTTACCAAAATGTTGACCGTATTTGGTCAAAATCCGTCATTTCCATCTTCATCATCACTGTCATCGTTATCATCTGAATCAGCATCAGTAATACTGTCATTGTCTTCACCATCCTCATCTCCATCTGCAATATCTTCTGGTTCAATGGTCTCAGAAAGTATAGTTGGCATTTGACTGCCAGTAAACCATACTGGTAGGAAGAGTCCATTAACCTCCTTCCAGCCATGATCTGTGGGTTGAATATTCTCTAGTGGATCTCTTAGATGTGCATGTTTCCAGAGATATGCCACAAAGTTACACCGTGCCAATTTTTGTACCAGAACATCTTTGCAGGGTGGAAGCATGTCTGCATCAATTCCTTTTATTTTCTCCAATGGACTGTCTGGATTGGTCGGTTTGTATTTCTGCAGGAAAATTCTCAACCTTGCCTCATTCACAGATAATAATGTTCCCTGACCATAGAGTGAACAGACATATTGTTCAACAAGGCTGTCATCGTCAACAAAGGTGGTGTTCTCTCCGAGACTGCCGAAGCCTTCAAGATGGAGAGGACTCTTTTCAGCTTTCTTCAGTGGATTCACCTTTCCCTTCCTAAAGAAGGGTGATGTGTAATCACATCCTGTCAGAGCATGATATCCTGGCAATGCCTTGCAAAGTACTGGACCAATGTGGTTTGCTAGTGCAGTGATATGGGCGTACTTTCTAGTGTTATCACCAGAATGTCCAAGGTCCATCCACACATTGACCTTTAGTTGTCTGGCATGATAGAGGAGGATAACCATGATATCAGTGTCTGTTGCATGGACAACGACATTCTGTCCTGGTGATGCTTCTGACACTATGCTGAGATGGTACACCAGGCTAGTATCTGCCTCCACATGTGAGCATATGTAGTCTGGTACCTCATTGTGTTCTACATTTCCTGTTAGCGTAGCTGTATACTGAAGACACTGATTTTCATGTGCAACAACAACTTTTTTTTGTTTTATGATAGCTGCATAATTGTTAAGTTTCCACTCCTCCATGAAGAACTTGATAAGTGCTGTTTTGAAATTTGGTGATCTCAAGGCATATCTGAAATCTTTAGGACTTAACTGATCTGCACCAGTGATGTTAAATGATCCATCATTTGCACCTCTTGCCTGTTGCTCAGCATTCTTTATGCTTTTCACATAACTGTCACAGACAAAGTGTATTTCATCTGCCTGTGTACTGCATATAATCTTCAGAACCAGCTCTGCTACTTTCCCAAAATTATGAGGCAAGTTGGTGGGCAATGACTGGATTATAAACATGGCATCATAAAGAAATGTATTAACCACTGTCGGCTCTGTGTGTGTAATCAAATCTTCAAGGTGCTTGGAGAGTTTGTACTTAGGTGTCTTCTTCACTGTGCCAAAAATGCTGGCCAAGGAGAGGGGGACCGGGGTAAGTGGAAAAGGAAACACCTTTTCAAGCTCAATATTTCTGGTACAAGCAAGATAGACCAATCTGCCCATCAAGTCTCGTGTTGTCTTCAGCTCAACAACCTTTTCATCTTTACCTCGGATTTTGCTTTTGATAGCAGAACTGGCAAAGTTGCTTACTTTTCTTCTTTGCAGTGGCCTCTCAAACCTGGTAGGATCATCAAAGCATCCCTGGACGAACTCATCTTTCCACTTCTTCCCCAAGGCGAAGAGATTTAGCATGTCATCTTTTACTTTATCTGGCATTTTCTTGCCATCAGCTATACAGTAGAGATTGGTGTCTTCAAGCAAGGACTCTACAAAAGGATTCATAGTAGTATCAATAATCTGGGAAATGTTTCCAAGTTTATTTGGAATTTACTGACTTTCGATTTTCGTGTTTCATGGCTTGGATTTATATCCTTCTTTATTGCTGCTTTTTCAAACAGATGCCTAACTATGGTGCTTCTAGCTGATCTAGTAACTGTCCAGCGCCCGGTTGCTCCTTGGCTTTGATGGAAAGAAGTTATTCCAGTTTGTCGTGAAGCTGCATCTGCATTTATCGTACTCTCGAGTGCTTGATCCACTGGTTGTCTGGCAAAGGAATTGGATGACAACCTCACTGATAAAGCGCCGCTTTCAAGTTGTTGCCTAATGCCAGGATGGGTAGTATCCATATTCAAGAGTCTGTGATAATACAAGCACATGTAGCGCGTAATTGTGGCGACTTGCAGCAAAAAAAAGTCAATCATTTTCCCAAGCATGACGATGAAAAGATCCACATCATTTGTTCGGACAGCTCTACTGAACAGCATGTAGATATCAACCATGTCAATGTAGTTTCTCCAGAACTGTGCATTAACACCATGTTTACCAGCTCTGGTCTCATCACAAAAACCTTCATAGGTTGTCATGAATGCTATGTAATCATCACTTTCCTCCAAATCTTCCATCCTCTCAGGTGGCGGCAATGCCTGAACAGTCTTCAGAGCTTCAACCAAATGTGCATAGCTGTCATTTGGCTCTTGCAGTTGCAAGAACAAATCAATGTGCTTGATCCGCATAGCAGTGGCTAGGAGCACACGCATTCTTCTTGACTGATTGTAGTATTTTCCTGACAGAAAGGCATTGAGGGAACCCTTGGTGAGGGCACCACTTTCCATTAAAATGTGGGCTGCACCTGATGCATCTATTAGGTACCCCATTGCTGACAGATAGCGGAACATAATATGGAAAGCCCCAAAGCAAATGAAGACATTGTCAAACTTAGGTCGCATTGTGTCCTGCAATTGAGATGCTGGCTTGGCTGTAGCCAAGTCATAGGTTGTTGCAATGAAATCTTCCTGACACTCTTCAGCAAGGGTCACATTTCTTTTCATCGTTTCATTCACTACATCATGTTGTGCAGGAGGGGCTCCGATGTTTGACAAATCTATATATATAAAACACAGTTTGTGTGTGTGTGTGTGTGTGTGTGTGTGTGTGTGTAATGTTACCGGTAGACTCCTAAACGGAGAGGCTCACGTACTTGATATTTGGCACAAACATGGCCATTGAGCCTGGGAAGAACATGGTCGACCTAAAAATTTATTTCATAATATTTTTAAACCATATTTTTACCTCAGCGCATTTCAGCGAGGCATATTATGACCGGAATGGCAGAGCAGCGCGCTGATTCGCTCAGAGCGATCACGTGATGTTCCTTGCCGCCATTAACTCAGTTACGCGTTTGCACGTATTTCAGAGCGAAAAGTGATTCCGTTTTTTCACATTTCAGCGAGGAATATTGCCATTCACACCACATAGGTTTTTTTCCCTTTCATCTGTAGATCCATATTTTTTGCCATAATGTAGCGCATTATGGCTCTCTCGAGCTCGAGTTAGCCAATCACCTGGGAGCATGAGGCCACGTTGGCCACGCCCACGACACGACGCAGAGTTGCAATCGATCGCTCAGAGCGATCACGTGATGTTCCTTGCCACGCGATTGCGTTTTTTCACATTTCAGTGAGGAACATTGCCATTCACATCACATAGGTTTTTTTTTTCTTTCATCTTTAGATCCATATTCTGAATTGGTGGCAGAGCAGCGCACTGATTCGATGATTCGCGCGCCCTCCCCCCTCCCCCTCCCCCTCCCCCCCTCTCCTCCCCCCCTCTCCTCCCCTCCCCCCTCCCCCTCCCCCTCCCCTCCTCTCCTCCCCTCCCCGCTCCCCCTCCCCCCTCTTCTCCCTCACGTTTATACACGGAATGCCGGGTACTTCCCCCCCCCTCTTCTCCCCTCCCCCCCTCTCCTCCCCTCCCCCCCTCCCCCATTCCCCTCCCCTCCTCTTCCCCGCCCGGCAATGCTGGGTACTTCCCCCCCCTCTTCTCCCCTCCCCCCTCTCCTCCCCGCCCCCCCCCCGTTCCCCTCCCCTCCTCTTCCCCCTCCACTCCCCCCTCTCCCCTCACGCTCCCCCTCCCCCTACTCCTCCCCCCCATCCCCCTCCCCCCTCCCCCTCTCCCCCTCCTCCCTCCCCCCTCCCCCCTCCTCCCTCCCCCCTCCCCCTCCCCCTCCCCCCTCTTCTCCCCTCCCCCCCTCTTCTCCCCTACCCCCCTCCTCCCGCCCCCCCGTTCCCCTCCCCTCCCCTTCCCCCTCCCCTCCCCTCCCCCACCGGCAATGCCGGGTACTTCTGCTAGTAGCCTATATTTTGAGATGGTAAATCATCTTTGGTTATTGTGGAGTTCCAGCCAGACCACATTGGTACTTGTTTGTTTGTTTTGAAAGATATTGTCCATGCAACATCTCTCGCAACACAAGCTTTGTAGTTTGCAGGATTGTCCATGGTTTGTATATCAAACGAAAACTGTGATATCTTGAGTTTCTTTCTCACTGGTTCTCGTTCTGTATTTGGTATTTCAAGACTTCTCTTGCTTTGTGCTTTCATAGACAATGATGCTGATGCTGTAATTGATGGTGGGTTTGTCGTGGATGTTGTCGCTGTTTCTGTTGATGATGATGTAACTGGAACCTCATTTGGATACAGATGCCCTGTGTGTCATGATACATTGATTCATCATAGTTGTCCCATGCTGAGTTCGTACTTAGTCCCTTGCTTGGTTCTAGGCCATCGGGAAGAACTTGTTTCTTCTCAATAATGTTGGCAGCAATTTGAGTCTCATATTCTTCTGCAGTATGATATCCTATACAGTGGCCGAAGTGATTGACAACTTCCTGAACCTTCCTGGAACCAGTAATACTCTTCAAGTCCATTCCAAGCAATATGTGTTTAGATGGCTTCATTCTTCCACCAGTAGCTTTGTAGATGTCATCTTCAGCTGATGATTCAATATAACGCTCAACTCTCTCACTGGCTTCATCTTTTGAGCCAGTGTACATAATCCGATAAAACACTGATAGTTCAGCAGGTACATTCGTACACTGACCTTCAAGGATCGCTTCTACTGTAATGGGGTTTGGAAGAGTGTTATTCTCACTGAGCTTCTGGATCTTCGCTCTGAGGAACAAAGCTACATTCTTTATTTCGTTGTCCATTGCATCCTTTGCAATAGAGATATAGATACCTTGTTTTTTACTTTCTTGGCCAACCAGAAGCTTACTGCCATACTATTCTTTGATTTTGGACAAAAGATGGTATGGCTCTGGGTTAGGCTCCTTAAACCCTTCTTCAACAAGGAATTTAGTGTAGGTTTCATTGACATCCACCAATTTCTTTGAGGATTCTTTCAGAAAGATTTCAGAGTTTATATATAACAGTAATCTTATGAAAGCAGTTTCTCGTTTGATTGCGTATGTTGCGGCTTCATCTTTTGTTTGGACCTTGGCACCCTTAGAAATATACCTGCCTCTGCACGTATTATGGTACTTAACTTCCTGAGCTACAAAGTCAATGTGTTCATATTCACGAAGAAACTGTTTGTCTTCCTGCTGACTTGCAGCATTTAAAATACTGTCCTGTGCCTGTATAGTCTCACATGGAGCTAGTGTTTCAAAACCGCTTTTGAAATGCTTGTGGTTTGGACCTTTGCAGAAAATACACTTTTTCTCCAGCACTCCAGTACTTGAGATAGCTGCCATTGCTGGTTTCTCCACCATAGATCTTGTTTCAACAGTAATATCTTTATCAGCTTTATCAGCAAAACCCTGATACTTCATTTTTGCACACATTCACAGTGGGTGTTTTGATATATGTATAATTACTTCTCTTACGTGATTATTTAGGAATCTTTGATTTATCGAAAACGAGAGTGATTGAGATTATTTATGAAAAATCACTGTTTTAGTCATAAAAAATCCCTTACTATAGGTCTGTTTGTCTGTCTGTCTGTCCGTCCGTCCGTTTCCAGGTACCGCAAAAACGGCTGAACCGATCGCAACGAAATTTTGGGTGGGTAATCCTGGGACCCCCTGGAGTAAAATAGGCTATTGTAGTGCGATGCTACGCGCACGACTTGCTTACCAAGAAGGAAAGCGGACAACGCAGGTAATAAGAAAGAGTCTTTATTGGAAGAGCTCCACTGTAGCACTGAGGAGCTCGGGGCTGCGAGCCCCGTGTATATCCCGGGGCCACGCCTGCCCCTCGGGCGTGGCCAATGCCCACTTGGTGCGCGGAATGATGCCATCACGCCAGTGAGCTTTCGTGTCCGCCACACGCGCCCCCCCAGAATTCCCGCGCACCTGGAGGGCCAGTTTGCGGGGCAAACGGATGACCCGGCCGAAGCGCCCTCTGGTGACTGGTGGCGTCCGGGGTGCATGGATGCCAGCTGGGATGCCTCCGGCTGCACCCGGGATGGGTGCAGGACCGGGGGGCGGCGTGCCGGCGGGCCTGGGCGGTGCCGGGGGTCTGCCCGCAGGGGGGCGGCCCCGACGTGGGGGCCGAGCCACCGGCGGTGGGTGGTCCACGTCGATGTGGGCCGGCTTGAGGCGATCCACTGAGACGCGGTCGGGAGTACCGCCGATGTCCAAGGTGAAATGTTTCACCCCGGTCTCCAGCACGTGGAAAGGCCCGTCGTACGGGGGCCGCAGTGGTGTCCGGTGGGCGTCGTGCCGGACGAAGACATACTCCGCGGTGCGAAGCTCCAGGGCGACATGCGTAGGCGGGTGCCCGTGGTGCGCCGTCGGCACCGGGGCGAACCTCCGGGCTGTCTCCTGCAGCGCGGAGTGCTCCTACGCCGCGGACCATGGTGCCGTGGGGTCGGGGAGGAACTCGCCCGGCACCTGCAGCGGTTGTCCGAAGACCAACTCTGCCGCGGATGCGCGCAGGTCGTCCTTGGGTGCCGTCCGGAGGCCCAGCAGGACCCAGGGGAGCCTGTCGACCCAGCCGCCGTCGCGGAGGGTGGCCCGGAGGGCGGCCTTCAACGAGCGGTGGAACTGCTCGCACAGGCCATTGGCCTGGGGGTGGTAGGCCGTGGTTCGGTGCAGCTGGACCCCGAGCCCCCGCGCGACCGCCCCCCAGAGCTCCGAGGTGAACTGGGGGCCGCGGTCGGACAAGATGTCCGAGGGGGTGCCGAACCGGGCGACCCAGGTGGCGATGAACGCCTGCGCGACGTCCGCCGCCGTCGTCGCCGCCAAAGGCACGGCCTCCGGCCACCGGGTGGTGCGGTCCACCATTGTGAGGACATGGGTGAAACCCCGCGAGGGGGGCAGAGGTCCCACCAGGTCCATATGAACGTGGTCGAACCTATGTTCCGGCACTGTAAACGGGGCCAATGGGGCCTGGGTGTGTCGGTGCACCTTCGCGCGCTGGCACGCGAGGCACGTCCTGGTCCAGCCGTGGACGGCCTTCTGGAGGCCATGCCAGACAAACTTGTCGGCGACCAACCTCTGGGAGGCCTTCGTGCCCGGGTGGGACAGGCCATGGATGGCGTCAAAAACCTGGCGCTGCCAGCCCGCGGGCACGATGGGGCGAGGCCGCCCGAGGGAGACGTCGCACAAGAGGGCCGTGCCCGCGCCGTCGAACGGCACCTCGGTGACGCGGAGGCCCATGACGGCGGTCCGCAAGGCCTGGACGCAGCGGTCGGCGGCCTGGTCCGCCGCCATCCGGGCATAGTTGATGCCAAGGTGGACTGCGTCGGCGACGGACCGGGAAAGGCAATCCACCACCGGGTTGTCCTTCCCTGCGACGTGCCGGATGTCCGTCGTATATTCGGACACGGCCGAGAGGTGACGCTGCTACCGGGCCGACCACGGCTCGGCGATCTTGCCCATCGCGAAGACCAGTGGCTTGTGGTCGACGAAGGTCGTGAACGCACGGCCCTCGAGCAGATGGCGGAAGTGCCTGACCGCCAGGTGAAGCCCGAGCAACTCGCGGTCGAAGGTACTATAACGGCGTTCGGGCGGGCGAAGCTGCCGGCTGAAGAACGTCAGCGGTTGCCAGGCACCACACACCCATTGCTTGTGCACCGTGCCCACCGCGTAGTCCGAGGCGTCGGTGGTGAGGGCGATCGGTGCATCGGGCGCCAGGTGCGCGAGCATGGTGGCATTAGCCAAGGTGAGCTTCGCGCCTGCGAACACCGCGTCCATCTGCTCGGTCCAGGTAACGTCACCTTTGCCCGGCTTCCCTCGGAGGGCCTCGTGCAAAGGGCGCAGGAGCTGGGCGATGCGGGGCAGGAACCGATGGTAAAAGTTTACCATGCCCAGGAACTCCTGGAGCCCCTTGATCGTGCGGGGGCGCGGAAACCCCTTCACCGCCTCCACCTTGGCCGGTAGGCGGACGGCCCCGTGCCTGGTGACGCGGTGCACCAAAAAGTCGATGTCGGCGACGCCGAACCGGCACTTGGCGGGGTTCACGATGAGGCCATGCTGGCCCAGGCATTCGAAGAGCCTGCGGAGATGGTGGAGGTGCTCTTCGCGGGACGCGCTGGCGACGAGGATGTCGTCCAGGTAGACGTACACAAAGTTCAAGTCGCGCAAGACGCTGTCCATTCGTCGCTGGAATGCCTGAGCTGCATTCTTCAACCCAAAGGGCATCCGAAGAAATTCGAAAAGTCCGAATGGCGTGATGACCGCCGTCTTCGGGATGTCCTCCGGCCTGACAGGGACCTGATGGTAGCCGCGTATGAGGTCCACCTTTGAAAAGAAGGACATGCCCGCCAACCGGGCGGAGAAGTCCTGAATGTGGGGGACGGGGTAGCGGTCGGGGGTGGTGGCGTCGCTGAGGCGCCGGTAGTCCCCGCACGGTCGCCATCCCCCGCCGGGCTTTGGCACGATGTGGAGCGGCGCCGCCCAAGCACTCTCGGAGCGCCGCACGATGCCGAGCCACTCCAGCGTAGCGAACTCCGCTTTAGCTACCGCGAGCTTCGTCGGCTCGAGGCGGCATGCCCGGGCGTAGACCGGTGGCCCGGCGGTGGGGATGTAGTGTTCCACCCCGTGCTTGACGGCCCCCGCCGAGAAGGTGGGCCGCGTGAGGGCCGGGAAGCCGGCGAGGAGGCGGGTGAATTCGTCCGCTGCCGGAAGCGTACAGATCAACCTGGCCGGAACCGAACCGCTCAGCAAGCCGCTCGGCGAGTCACTCGCCGAGCCGCTCCGGGAGCTGCTCAACGAGGCGGGCAGCGCGCAAGCGAGCGAGCTGAACGTCTCGGCCTGGACAAGCCTTCTGTGCTTTACGTCCACCAACAGGCCATTGGCACACAGGAAGTCCGCGCCAAGCAGTGGCATAGGCACGTCGGCAGTGACGAACGACCACCGGAAAACCTGCCCTCCGAACCGCAGAGAGAGGCAGCGTTTTCCGTATGTGCGTATGGACGTACCGTTGGCAGCAAGCAGCGCGGGGCCCCGGCCCGCGGTCTGCTTGTCGGACGTACCGGCGGGAACGACACTCACCTGCGCTCCCGTGTCGCACAGGTAACGGCGCCCTGATAAGGTGTCCGTTATGAACAGTAGGCTGTTTGAACGGCCGGCGCTCAGTGCCACTACCGAGGGCCGGCCCGGGCGTTTCCCGACCTGCCGAATGAGCACGGCGGGCGACATTGCCGAGCCTCGTGGCCGAACTTGGTGTGAAACCGGCACCAGGCTTGCGGTTTTTTCTGCGGCGGCGGAGGTGGGCGTGGCGTGGCGTATGCCACGAGGCGCCCGTCGGGGTAGGGGTGGTCACCCGCAGGAGGTTCAGCGGCCACACGGTGCGTCGCGTAGTATGGGTGGTCACCCGCAGGAGGTGCAGCGGCCACGCGGTGCGTCGCGTAGTAGGGGTGGTCATCCGCAGCAGTTTCGGGCTCGGAGTAGGGGCGTGCAGCCGCCGCAGCCCCGGGAGCCGTGACGGCCGCACCGAAACTCACCCGCGTGTCCAAAGCCGCGAAGGACTTGTCGGCCTCGGCAGCGAGAGCTCGGGGTTCCGTTATCACGGAACCGGCCAACGCGAGGCGTACTCGTGCCGGCAGCTGGCATCGAAATAACGCCCGGAATAGAGCATTCGGGGTTTCGTCGCCCATCAGCGACAGCATATGGTCCATTCGGACCGACGGTCGCGTGTCGCCGAGCTCAGGGAGGTCCAGGAGGCGGTCGGCTCTTGCGTCCTCCGTGAGGCCAAACGTGGCGAGGAGGAGACGCTTGATCGCCTCGTACCTGTGGTTGGCTGGTGGGTTCCTCAGGACAGACACGACGCGGGCGGAGGTGCCGGGCCCGAGGGAGGCGACCACGTGGAAGTACATGGTCTCGTCGCTCGTGATGCGCCGAAGCCAAAATTGGGCCTCGGCCTGAACGAACCAGACCTCGGGGAGTTTTACCACAACTGCGTTGTTTGCCATTGCTATGGCGTATTCGGTTGGTCAGCTACGGCTGATTCCAACGTCGAGGTCACCAAATGTAGTGCGATGCTACGCGCACGACTTGCTTACCAAGAAGGGAAGCGGACAACGCAGGTAATAAGAAAGAGTCTTTATTGGAAGAGCTCCACTGTAGCACTGAGGAGCTCGGGGCTGCGAGCCCCGTGTATATCCCGAGGCCACGCCTGCCCCTCGGGCGTGGCCAACGCCCACTTGGTGCGCGGAATGATGCCATCACGCCAGTGAGCTTTCGTGTCCGCCACACTATTTTGTTTTTCCAATTTCAGCTTTGGTCTCCAGCATTTTCAGGTTTGGAAAGCCGCCTAACGTTATTGTCCCGGGTACTGCAAAAACGGCTGCACCGATCGCAACGATACACCTCCATGCCGTGGGATTCCCACGGGTGACCCACAAGTTTTAATAAAGCAAGGACAACCTTAATATTTTGATTTTTAAAGTATGTTGTCCAGTCTTCAAGTTCACCAAGTACATGTGTGTATTAGTGGTGCTGGAGATATGAGTCCTTAAAAATGGCCCGAATTTCCAGAAAGTGCCTTTTTGGATTCTGGGAGCAAACCTCAACACCCCACAGCGCCGTGTTGGACGGATATTTCATGGGGAACTTTTTACCCAGAGTCCACCATATAGTTGTCTATATATATGCGAAATTTCAACTTGCACCTAGGACATGGAACGAAAACCGATTTCTAGCTGCTTTTCCCACCTGTTGCATACGGCCTATTATATAGTACTAGCAGAAGTACCCGGCATTGCCGGGCGGGGGAGGGGAGGGGAGGAGGGGGGGAGGGGAGAAGAGGGGGGGGAGGGGAGAAGAGGGGGGGGAGGAGAGAAGAGGGGGGAGGGGGAGGGGGGAGGGGAGGAGAAGGGGGAGGAGGGGGAAGGGAAGGGGAGGGGAGGGGAGGAGAAGGGGGAGGGAGGGGGAAGGGAAGGGGAGGGGAGGGGGGAGGGGAGAAGAGGGTGGAGGGGAGGGGGAGGGGGGAGGGGAGAAGAGGGGGGGAGGGGAGAAGAGGAGGGAGGGGAGAAGAGGGGGGAAGGAGAGAAGAGGGGGAGGGGAGGAGAAGGGGGAGGGGAGGAGAAGGGGGAGGGGAGAGAGGGGGAAGGGGAGAAGAGGGGGAAGGGGAGAAGAGGGGGGAGGGGAGAAGAGGGGGAGGAGAGAAGAGGGGGAGGGGAGGAGAAGGGAGGAGGGGAGTAGAGGGGGGAGGGGGAGGGGAGGAGAGGGGGGGAGGGGGGAGTGGGAGGGGGGAAGGGGAGGAGGAGGGGAGGGGGGAGGAGGGGGAGGGGGGGATGGGGGAAGGGGGAGGGGGAGGGATGGGGAAGGGGAGGGGGAGGGGGGAGGGGAGAAGAGGGGGGAGGGGAGAAGAGGGGGAGGGGAGGAGGGAGGGGGGAGGGGAGGAGGGAGAGGGATGGGGAGGGGAGGTAGGGAGGGGGAGTAAGGGAGGGGGAGGGGGAGTAAGGGAGGGGGAGGGGGAGTAAGGGAGGGGGAGGGGGAGGGGGAGGGAGGAGTGGGAGGGGGGAGGGAGGGGAGGGGGAGGGGGGAGGGAGGGGAAGGGGAGGGGGAGGGGGAGGGGGAGGGTGTGGGGGGAGGGGAAGAGGAGGGGAGGGGATGGGGGAGGGGAAGAGGAGGGGAGGGAACGGGGGGGAGGGGAGGAGAGGGGGGAGGGGAGAAGAGGGGGGAAGTACCCGGTATTGCCGGGCGGGGAAGAGGAGGGGAGGGGAACGGGGGGGAGGGGAGGGGAGGAGAGAAGGGGGAGGGAAGAAGAGGGGGGGGGAAGTACCCGGCATTTCGTGTATAAACGTGAGGGAGAAGAGGGGGGAGGGGGAGAGAGGAGAGGGGAGGGGAGGGGGAGGGGGAGGGGGAGGGGAGGAGAGGAGAGGGGGGGAGGGGAAGAGAGGGGGGAGGGGAGGGGGAAGGGGGAGGGGGGGAGGGGAGGAGAGGGGGGATGGGGAGGAGAGGGGGGAGGGGGGAGGGCGCGCGAATC
>NW_027618511.1:0-70388 GCF_964187855.1 Myxine glutinosa | reverse complement strand
AAAACCACTTTTCGCACTTGTGTTAGTGTTGAAAAACCACTTTTCGCACTTGTGCTAGTGTTGAAAATCCACTTTTCGCACTTGTGTTAGTGTTGAAAAACCACTTTTTGCACTTGTGTTGGTGCAGGAAACCACTTTTGCACTTGTATTAGTGTGGAAAAAACACTTTTCGCACTTGTGTTAGTGTTGAAAAACCACTTTTCGCACTTGTGTTAGTGTTGAAAAACCACTTTTTGCACTTGTGTTAGTGTTGAAAAACCACTTTTTGCACTTGTGTTGGTGCAGGAAACCACTTTTGCACTTGTATTCGTGTGGAAAAAACACTTTTCGCACTTGTGTTAGTGTTGAAAAACCACTTTTCGCACTTGTGTTAGTGTTGAAAAACCACTTTTCGCACTTGTGTTGGTGCAGGAAACCACTTTTGCACTTGTATTATTGTGGAAAAAACACTTTTCGCACTTGTGTTAGTGTTGAAAAACCACTTTTCGCACTTGTGTTAGTGTTGAAAAACCACTTTTCGCACTTGTGTTGGTGCAGGAAACCACTTTTGCACTTGTATTAGTGTGGAAAAAACACTTTTCGCACTTGTGTTAGTGTTGAAAAACCACTTTTCGCACTTGTGTTAGTGTTGAAAAACCACTTTTCGCACTTGTGTTGGTGCAGGAAACCACTTTTGCACTTGTATTAGTGTGGAAAAAACACTTTTCGCACTTGCGTTAGTGTTGAAAAACCACTTTTCGCACTTGTGTTAGTGTTGAAAAACCACTTTTTGCACTTGTGTTAGTGTTGAAAAACCACTTTTTGCACTTGTGTTGGTGCAGGAAACCACTTTTGCACTTGTATTCGTGTGGAAAAAACACTTTTCGCACTTGTGTTAGTGTTGAAAAACCACTTTTCGCACTTGTGTTAGTGTTGAAAAACCACTTTTCGCACTTGTGTTGGTGCAGGAAACCACTTTTGCACTTGTATTATTGTGGAAAAAACACTTTTCGCACTTGTGTTAGTGTTGAAAAACCACTTTTCGCACTTGTGTTAGTGTTGAAAAACCACTTTTCGCACTTGTGTCAGTGTTGAAAAACCACTTTTCGCACTTGTGTTGGTGCAGGAACCACTTTGGCACTTGTATTAGTGTGGAAAAAACACTTTTCGCACTTGTGTTAGTGTTGAAAAACCACTTTTTGCACTTTCTTCATGTTGAAAAACCACTTTTCGCACTTGTGTTGGTGCAGGAAACCACTTTTGCACTTGTATTAGTGTGGAAAAAACACTTTTCGCACTTGTGTTAGTGTTGAAAAACCACTTTTCGCACCTGTGTTAGTGTTGAAAAACCACATTTCGCACTAGTGTTAGTGTTGAAAAACCACTTTTCGCACTTGTGTTGGTACAGGAAACCACTTTTGCACTTGTATTAGTGTGGAAAAAACACTTTTTGCACTTGTGTTAGTGTTGAAAAACCACTTTTCGCACTTGTGTTAATGTTGAAAAACCACTTTTCGCACTTGTGTTAGTGTTGAAAAACCACTTTTCGCACTTGTGTTAGTGTTGAAAAACCACTTTTCGCACTTGTGTTGGTGCAGGAAACCACTTTTGCACTTGTATTAGTGTGGAAAAAACACTTTTCGCACTTGTGTTAGTGTTGAAAAACCACTTTTCGCACTTGTGTTAGTGTTGAAAAACCACTTTTCGCACTTGTGTTAGTGTTGAAAAACCACTTTTCGCACTTGTGTTGGTGCAGGAAACCACTTTTGCACTTGTATTAGTGTGGAAAAAACACTTTTCGCACTTGTGTTAGTGTTGAAAAACCACTTTTCGCACTTGTGTTAGTGTTGAAAAACCACTTTTCGCACTTGTGTTGGTGCAGGAAACCACTTTTGCACTTGTATTAGTGTGGAAAAAACACTTTTCGCACTTGCGTTAGTGTTGAAAAACCACTTTTCGCACTTGTGTTAGTGTTGAAAAACCACTTTTCGCACTTGTGTTGGTGCAGGAAACCACTTTTGCACTTGTATTAGTGTGGAAAAAACACTTTTTGCACTTGTGTTAATGTTGAAAAACCACTTTTCGCACTTGTGTTAGTGTTGAAAAACCACTTTTCGCACTTGTGCTAGTGTTGAAAATCCACTTTTCGCACTTGTGTTAGTGTTGAAAAACCACTTTTTGCACTTGTGTTGGTGCAGGAAACCACTTTTGCACTTGTATTAGTGTGGAAAAAACACTTTTCGCACTTGTGTTAGTGTTGAAAAACCACTTTTCGCACTTGTGTTAGTGTTGAAAAACCACTTTTTGCACTTGTGTTAGTGTTGAAAAACCACTTTTTGCACTTGTGTTGGTGCAGGAAACCACTTTTGCACTTGTATTCGTGTGGAAAAAACACTTTTCGCACTTGTGTTAGTGTTGAAAAACCACTTTTCGCACTTGTGTTAGTGTTGAAAAACCACTTTTCGCACTTGTGTTGGTGCAGGAAACCACTTTTGCACTTGTATTATTGTGGAAAAAACACTTTTCGCACTTGTGTTAGTGTTGAAAAACCACTTTTCGCACTTGTGTTAGTGTTGAAAAACCACTTTTCGCACTTGTGTTGGTGCAGGAAACCACTTTTGCACTTGTATTAGTGTGGAAAAAACACTTTTCGCACTTGTGTTAGTGTTGAAAAACCACTTTTCGCACTTGTGTTAGTGTTGAAAAACCACTTTTCGCACTTGTGTTGGTGCAGGAAACCACTTTTGCACTTGTATTAGTGTGGAAAAAACACTTTTCGCACTTGCGTTAGTGTTGAAAAACCACTTTTCGCACTTGTGTTAGTGTTGAAAAACCACTTTTCACACTTGTGTTGGTGCAGGAAACCACTTTTGCACTTGTATTAGTGTGGAAAAAACACTTTTTGCACTTGTGTTAATGTTGAAAAACCACTTTTCGCACTTGTGTTAGTGTTGAAAAACCACTTTTCGCACTTGTGCTAGTGTTGAAAATCCACTTTTCGCACTTGTGTTAGTGTTGAAAAACCACTTTTTGCACTTGTGTTGGTGCAGGAAACCACTTTTGCACTTGTATTAGTGTGGAAAAAACACTTTTCGCACTTGTGTTAGTGTTGAAAAACCACTTTTCGCACTTGTGTTAGTGTTGAAAAACCACTTTTTGCACTTGTGTTAGTGTTGAAAAACCACTTTTTGCACTTGTGTTGGTGCAGGAAACCACTTTTGCACTTGTATTCGTGTGGAAAAAACACTTTTCGCACTTGTGTTAGTGTTGAAAAACCACTTTTCGCACTTGTGTTAGTGTTGAAAAACCACTTTTCGCACTTGTGTTGGTGCAGGAAACCACTTTTGCACTTGTATTATTGTGGAAAAAACACTTTTCGCACTTGTGTTAGTGTTGAAAAACCACTTTTCGCACTTGTGTTAGTGTTGAAAAACCACTTTTCGCACTTGTGTCAGTGTTGAAAAACCACTTTTCGCACTTGTGTTGGTGCAGGAACCACTTTGGCACTTGTATTAGTGTGGAAAAAACACTTTTCGCACTTGTGTTAGTGTTGAAAAACCACTTTTTGCACTTTCTTCATGTTGAAAAACCACTTTTCGCACTTGTGTTGGTGCAGGAAACCACTTTTGCACTTGTATTAGTGTGGAAAAAACACTTTTCGCACTTGTGTTAGTGTTGAAAAACCACTTTTCGCACCTGTGTTAGTGTTGAAAAACCACATTTCGCACTAGTGTTAGTGTTGAAAAACCACTTTTCGCACTTGTGTTGGTACAGGAAACCACTTTTGCACTTGTATTAGTGTGGAAAAAACACTTTTTGCACTTGTGTTAGTGTTGAAAAACCACTTTTCGCACTTGTGTTAATGTTGAAAAACCACTTTTCGCACTTGTGTTAGTGTTGAAAAACCACTTTTCGCACTTGTGTTAGTGTTGAAAAACCACTTTTCACACTTGTGTTGGTGCAGGAAACCACTTTTGCACTTGTATTAGTGTGGAAAAAACACTTTTCGCACTTGTGTTAGTGTTGAAAAACCACTTTTCGCACTTGTGTTAGTGTTGAAAAACCACTTTTCGCACTTGTGTTAGTGTTGAAAAACCACTTTTCGCACTTGTGTTGGTGCAGGAAACCACTTTTGCACTTGTATTCGTGTGGAAAAAACACTTTTCGCACTTGTGTTAGTGTTGAAAAACCACTTTTCGCACTTGTGTTAGTGTTGAAAAACCACTTTTCGCACTTGTGTTGGTGCAGGAAACCACTTTTGCACTTGTATTAGTGTGGAAAAAACACTTTTCGCACTTGCGTTAGTGTTGAAAAACCACTTTTCGCACTTGTGTTAGTGTTGAAAAACCACTTTTCGCACTTGTGTTGGTGCAGGAAACCACTTTTGCACTTGTATTAGTGTGGAAAAAACACTTTTTGCACTTGTGTTAATGTTGAAAAACCACTTTTCGCACTTGTGTTAGTGTTGAAAAACCACTTTTCGCACTTGTGCTAGTGTTGAAAATCCACTTTTCGCACTTGTGTTAGTGTTGAAAAACCACTTTTTGCACTTGTGTTGGTGCAGGAAACCACTTTTGCACTTGTATTAGTGTGGAAAAAACACTTTTCGCACTTGTGTTAGTGTTGAAAAACCACTTTTCGCACTTGTGTTAGTGTTGAAAAACCACTTTTTGCACTTGTGTTAGTGTTGAAAAACCACTTTTTGCACTTGTGTTGGTGCAGGAAACCACTTTTGCACTTGTATTCGTGTGGAAAAAACACTTTTCGCACTTGTGTTAGTGTTGAAAAACCACTTTTCGCACTTGTGTTAGTGTTGAAAAACCACTTTTCGCACTTGTGTTGGTGCAGGAAACCACTTTTGCACTTGTATTATTGTGGAAAAAACACTTTTCGCACTTGTGTTAGTGTTGAAAAACCACTTTTCGCACTTGTGTTAGTGTTGAAAAACCACTTTTCGCACTTGTGTTAGTGTTGAAAAACCACTTTTCGCACTTGTGTTGGTGCAGGAACCACTTTTGCACTTGTATTAGTGTGGAAAAAACACTTTTCGCACTTGTGTTAGTGTTGAAAAACCACTTTTCGCACTTTGTTCGTGTTGAAAAACCACTTTTCGCACTTGTGTTGGTGCAGGAAACCACTTTGGCACTTGTATTAGTGTGGAAAAAACACTTTTCGCACTTGTGTTAGTGTTGAAAAACCACTTTTCGCACTTGTGTTAGTGTTGAAAAACCACATTTCGCACTTGTGTTGGTGTTGAAAAACCACTTTTCGCACTTGTGTTGGTGCAGGAAACCACTTTTGCACTTGTATTAGTGTGGAAAAAACACTTTTCGCACTTGTGTTAGTGTTGAAAAACCACTTTTCGCACTTGTGTTAATGTTGAAAAACCACTTTTCGCACTTGTGTTAGTGTTGAAAAACCACTTTTCGCACTTGTGTTAGTGTTGAAAAACCACTTTTAGCACTTGTGTTGGTGCAGGAAACCACTTTTGCACTTGTATTAGTGTGGAAAAAACACTTTTCGCACTTGTGTTAGTGTTGAAAAACCACTTTTCGCACTTGTGTTAGTGTTGAAAAACCACTTTTCGCACTTGTGTTGGTGCAGGAAACCACTTTTGCACTTGTATTAGTGTGGAAAAAACACTTTTCGCACTTGTGTTAGTGTTGAAAAACCACTTTTCGCACTTGTGTTAGTGTTGAAAAACCACTTTTCGCACTTGTGTTAGTGTTGAAAAACCACTTTTCGCACTTGTGTTGGTGCAGGAACCACTTTTGCACTTGTATTAGTGTGGAAAAAACACTTTTCGCACTTGTGTTAGTGTTGAAAAACCACTTTTCGCACTTTGTTCGTGTTGAAAAACCACTTTTCGCACTTGTGTTGGTGCAGGAAACCACTTTGGCACTTGTATTAGTGTGGAAAAAACACTTTTCGCACTTGTGTTAGTGTTGAAAAACCACTTTTCGCACTTGTGTTAGTGTTGAAAAACCACATTTCGCACTTGTGTTGGTGTTGAAAAACCACTTTTCGCACTTGTGTTGGTGCAGGAAACCACTTTTGCACTTGTATTAGTGTGGAAAAACCACTTTTCGCACTTGTGTTAGTGTTGAAAAACCACTTTTCGCACTTGTGTTAATGTTGAAAAACCACTTTTCGCACTTGTGTTAGTGTTGAAAAACCACTTTTCGCACTTGTGTTAGTGTTGAAAAACCACTTTTAGCACTTGTGTTGGTGCAGGAAACCACTTTTGCACTTGTATTAGTGTGGAAAAAACACTTTTCGCACTTGTGTTAGTGTTGAAAAACCACTTTTCGCACTTGTGTTAGTGTTGAAAAACCACTTTTCGCACTTGTGTTGGTGCAGGAAACCACTTTTGCACTTGTATTAGTGTGGAAAAAACACTTTTCGCACTTGTGTTAGTGTTGAAAAACCACTTTTCGCACTTGTGTTAGTGTTGAAAAACCACTTTTCGCACTTGTGTTAGTGTTGAAAAACCACTTTTCGCACTTGTGTTAGTGTTGAAAAACCACTTTTAGCACTTGTGTTGGTGCAGGAAACCACTTTTGCACTTGTATTAGTGTGGAAAAAACACTTTTCGCACTTGTGTTAGTGTTGAAAAACCACTTTTCGCACTTGTGTTAGTGTTGAAAAACCACTTTTCGCACTTGTGTTGGTGCAGGAAACCACTTTTGCACTTGTATTAGTGTGGAAAAAACACTTTTCGCACTTGTGTTAGTGTTGAAAAACCACTTTTCGCACTTGTGTTAGTGTTGAAAAACCACTTTTCGCACTTGTGTTGGTGCAGGAAACCACTTTTGCACTTGTATTAGTGTGGAAAAAACACTTTTCGCACTTGTGTTAGTGTTGAAAAACCACTTTTCGCACTTGTGTTAGTGTTGAAAAACCACTTTTCGCACTTGTGTTAGTGTTGAAAAACCACTTTTCGCACTTGTGTTGGTGCAGGAACCACTTTTGCACTTGTATTAGTGTGGAAAAAACACTTTTCGCACTTGTGTTAGTGTTGAAAAACCACTTTTCGCACTTTGTTCGTGTTGAAAAACCACTTTTCGCACTTGTGTTGGTGCAGGAAACCACTTTGGCACTTGTATTAGTGTGGAAAAAACACTTTTCGCACTTGTGTTAGTGTTGAAAAACCACTTTTCGCACTTGTGTTAGTGTTGAAAAACCACATTTCGCACTTGTGTTGGTGTTGAAAAACCACTTTTCGCACTTGTGTTGGTGCAGGAAACCACTTTTGCACTTGTATTAGTGTGGAAAAACCACTTTTCGCACTTGTGTTAGTGTTGAAAAACCACTTTTCGCACTTGTGTTAATGTTGAAAAACCACTTTTCGCACTTGTGTTAGTGTTGAAAAACCACTTTTCGCACTTGTGTTAGTGTTGAAAAACCACTTTTAGCACTTGTGTTGGTGCAGGAAACCACTTTTGCACTTGTATTAGTGTGGAAAAAACACTTTTCGCACTTGTGTTAGTGTTGAAAAACCACTTTTCGCACTTGTGTTAGTGTTGAAAAACCACTTTTCGCACTTGTGTTGGTGCAGGAAACCACTTTTGCACTTGTATTAGTGTGGAAAAAACACTTTTCGCACTTGTGTTAGTGTTGAAAAACCACTTTTCGCACTTGTGTTAGTGTTGAAAAACCACTTTTCGCACTTGTGTTAGTGTTGAAAAACCACTTTTCGCACTTGTGTTGGTGCAGGAAACCACTTTTGCACTTGTATTAGTGTGGAAAAAACACTTTTCGCACTTGTGTTAGTGTTGAAAAACCACTTTTCGCACTTGTGTTAGTGTTGAAAAACCACTTTTTGCACTTGTGTTAGTGTTGAAAAACCACTTTTTGCACTTGTGTTGGTGCAGGAAACCACTTTTGCACTTGTATTCGTGTGGAAAAAACACTTTTCGCACTTGTGTTAGTGTTGAAAAACCACTTTTCGCACTTGTGTTAGTGTTGAAAAACCACTTTTCGCACTTGTGTTGGTGCAGGAAACCACTTTTGCACTTGTATTATTGTGGAAAAAACACTTTTCGCACTGGTGTTAGTGTTGAAAAACCACTTTTCGCACTTGTGTTAGTGTTGAAAAACCACTTTTCGCACTTGTGTCAGTGTTGAAAAACCACTTTTCGCACTTGTGTTGGTGCAGGAACCACTTTGGCACTTGTATTAGTGTGGAAAAAACACTTTTCGCACTTGTGTTAGTGTTGAAAAACCACTTTTTGCACTTTCTTCATGTTGAAAAACCACTTTTCGCACTTGTGTTGGTGCAGGAAACCACTTTTGCACTTGTATTAGTGTGGAAAAAACACTTTTCGCACTTGTGTTAGTGTTGAAAAACCACTTTTCGCACCTGTGTTAGTGTTGAAAAACCACATTTCGCACTAGTGTTAGTGTTGAAAAACCACTTTTCGCACTTGTGTTGGTACAGGAAACCACTTTTGCACTTGTATTAGTGTGGAAAAAACACTTTTTGCACTTGTGTTAGTGTTGAAAAACCACTTTTCGCACTTGTGTTAATGTTGAAAAACCACTTTTCGCACTTGTGTTAGTGTTGAAAAACCACTTTTCGCACTTGTGTTAGTGTTGAAAAACCACTTTTCACACTTGTGTTGGTGCAGGAAACCACTTTTGCACTTGTATTAGTGTGGAAAAAACACTTTTCGCACTTGTGTTAGTGTTGAAAAACCACTTTTCGCACTTGTGTTAGTGTTGAAAAACCACTTTTCGCACTTGTGTTAGTGTTGAAAAACCACTTTTCGCACTTGTGTTGGTGCAGGAAACCACTTTTGCACTTGTATTAGTGTGGAAAAAACACTTTTCGCACTTGTGTTAGTGTTGAAAAACCACTTTTCGCACTTGTGTTAGTGTTGAAAAACCACTTTTCGCACTTGTGTTGGTGCAGGAAACCACTTTTGCACTTGTATTAGTGTGGAAAAAACACTTTTCGCACTTGCGTTAGTGTTGAAAAACCACTTTTCGCACTTGTGTTAGTGTTGAAAAACCACTTTTCGCACTTGTGTTGGTGCAGGAAACCACTTTTGCACTTGTATTAGTGTGGAAAAAACACTTTTTGCACTTGTGTTAATGTTGAAAAACCACTTTTCGCACTTGTGTTAGTGTTGAAAAACCACTTTTCGCACTTGTGCTAGTGTTGAAAATCCACTTTTCGCACTTGTGTTAGTGTTGAAAAAACACTTTTTGCACTTGTGTTGGTGCAGGAAACCACTTTTGCACTTGTATTAGTGTGGAAAAAACACTTTTCGCACTTGTGTTAGTGTTGAAAAACCACTTTTCGCACTTGTGTTAGTGTTGAAAAACCACTTTTTGCACTTGTGTTAGTGTTGAAAAACCACTTTTTGCACTTGTGTTGGTGCAGGAAACCACATTTGCACTTGTATTCGTGTGGAAAAAACACTTTTCGCACTTGTGTTAGTGTTGAAAAACCACTTTTCGCACTTGTGTTAGTGTTGAAAAACCACTTTTCGCACTTGTGTTGGTGCAGGAAACCACTTTTGCACTTGTATTATTGTGGAAAAAACACTTTTCGCACTTGTGTTAGTGTTGAAAAACCACTTTTCGCACTTGTGTTAGTGTTGAAAAACCACTTTTCGCACTTGTGTTAGTGTTGAAAAACCACTTTTCGCACTTGTGTTGGTGCAGGAACCACTTTTGCACTTGTATTAGTGTGGAAAAAACACTTTTCGCACTTGTGTTAGTGTTGAAAAACCACTTTTCGCACTTTGTTCGTGTTGAAAAACCACTTTTCGCACTTGTGTTGGTGCAGGAAACCACTTTGGCACTTGTATTAGTGTGGAAAAAACACTTTTCGCACTTGTGTTAGTGTTGAAAAACCACTTTTCGCACTTGTGTTAGTGTTGAAAAACCACATTTCGCACTTGTGTTGGTGTTGAAAAACCACTTTTCGCACTTGTGTTGGTGCAGGAAACCACTTTTGCACTTGTATTAGTGTGGAAAAAACACTTTTCGCACTTGTGTTAGTGTTGAAAAACCACTTTTCGCACTTGTGTTAATGTTGAAAAACCACTTTTCGCACTTGTGTTAGTGTTGAAAAACCACTTTTCGCACTTGTGTTAGTGTTGAAAAACCACTTTTAGCACTTGTGTTGGTGCAGGAAACCACTTTTGCACTTGTATTAGTGTGGAAAAAACACTTTTCGCACTTGTGTTAGTGTTGAAAAACCACTTTTCGCACTTGTGTTAGTGTTGAAAAACCACTTTTCGCACTTGTGTTGGTGCAGGAAACCACTTTTGCACTTGTATTAGTGTGGAAAAAACACTTTTCGCACTTGTGTTAGTGTTGAAAAACCACTTTTCGCACTAGTGTTAGTGTTGAAAAACCACTTTTCGCACTTGTGTTAGTGTTGAAAAACCACTTTTCGCACTTGTGTTGGTGCAGGAACCACTTTTGCACTTGTATTAGTGTGGAAAAAACACTTTTCGCACTTGTGTTAGTGTTGAAAAACCACTTTTCGCACTTTGTTCGTGTTGAAAAACCACTTTTCGCACTTGTGTTGGTGCAGGAAACCACTTTGGCACTTGTATTAGTGTGGAAAAAACACTTTTCGCACTTGTGTTAGTGTTGAAAAACCACTTTTCGCACTTGTGTTAGTGTTGAAAAACCACATTTCGCACTTGTGTTGGTGTTGAAAAACCACTTTTCGCACTTGTGTTGGTGCAGGAAACCACTTTTGCACTTGTATTAGTGTGGAAAAAACACTTTTCGCACTTGTGTTAGTGTTGAAAAACCACTTTTCGCACTTGTGTTAATGTTGAAAAACCACTTTTCGCACTTGTGTTAGTGTTGAAAAACCACTTTTCGCACTTGTGTTAGTGTTGAAAAACCACTTTTAGCACTTGTGTTGGTGCAGGAAACCACTTTTGCACTTGTATTAGTGTGGAAAAAACACTTTTCGCACTTGTGTTAGTGTTGAAAAACCACTTTTCGCACTTGTGTTAGTGTTGAAAAACCACTTTTCGCACTTGTGTTGGTGCAGGAAACCACTTTTGCACTTGTATTAGTGTGGAAAAAACACTTTTCGCACTTGTGTTAGTGTTGAAAAACCACTTTTCGCACTTGTGTTAGTGTTGAAAAACCACTTTTCGCACTTGTGTTAGTGTTGAAAAACCACTTTTCGCACTTGTGTTGGTGCAGGAAACCACTTTTGCACTTGTATTAGTGTGGAAAAAACACTTTTCGCACTTGTGTTAGTGTTGAAAAACCACTTTTCGCACTTGTGTTAGTGTTGAAAAACCACTTTTCGCACTTGTGTTAGTGTTGAAAAACCACTTTTCGCACTTGTGTTGGTGCAGGAAACCACTTTTGCACTTGTATTAGTGTGGAAAAAACACTTTTCGCACTTGTGTTAGTGTTGAAAAACCACTTTTCGCACTTGTGTTAGTGTTGAAAAACCACTTTTCGCACTTGTGTTGGTGCAGGAAACCACTTTTGCACTTGTATTAGTGTGGAAAAAACACTTTTCGCACTTGCGTTAGTGTTGAAAAACCACTTTTCGCACTTGTGTTAGTGTTGAAAAACCACTTTTCGCACTTGTGTTGGTGCAGGAAACCACTTTTGCACTTGTATTAGTGTGGAAAAAACACTTTTTGCACTTGTGTTAATGTTGAAAAACCACTTTTCGCACTTGTGTTAGTGTTGAAAAACCACTTTTCGCACTTGTGCTAGTGTTGAAAATCCACTTTTCGCACTTGTGTTAGTGTTGAAAAACCACTTTTTGCACTTGTGTTGGTGCAGGAAACCACTTTTGCACTTGTATTAGTGTGGAAAAAACACTTTTCGCACTTGTGTTAGTGTTGAAAAACCACTTTTCGCACTTGTGTTAGTGTTGAAAAACCACTTTTTGCACTTGTGTTAGTGTTGAAAAACCACTTTTTGCACTTGTGTTGGTGCAGGAAACCACTTTTGCACTTGTATTCGTGTGGAAAAAACACTTTTCGCACTTGTGTTAGTGTTGAAAAACCACTTTTCGCACTTGTGTTAGTGTTGAAAAACCACTTTTCGCACTTGTGTTGGTGCAGGAAACCACTTTTGCACTTGTATTATTGTGGAAAAAACACTTTTCGCACTTGTGTTAGTGTTGAAAAACCACTTTTCGCACTTGTGTTAGTGTTGAAAAACCACTTTTCGCACTTGTGTTAGTGTTGAAAAACCACTTTTCGCACTTGTGTTGGTGCAGGAACCACTTTTGCACTTGTATTAGTGTGGAAAAAACACTTTTCGCACTTGTGTTAGTGTTGAAAAACCACTTTTCGCACTTTGTTCGTGTTGAAAAACCACTTTTCGCACTTGTGTTGGTGCAGGAAACCACTTTGGCACTTGTATTAGTGTGGAAAAAACACTTTTCGCACTTGTGTTAGTGTTGAAAAACCACTTTTCGCACTTGTGTTAGTGTTGAAAAACCACATTTCGCACTTGTGTTGGTGTTGAAAAACCACTTTTCGCACTTGTGTTGGTGCAGGAAACCACTTTTGCACTTGTATTAGTGTGGAAAAAACACTTTTCGCACTTGTGTTAGTGTTGAAAAACCACTTTTCGCACTTGTGTTAATGTTGAAAAACCACTTTTCGCACTTGTGTTAGTGTTGAAAAACCACTTTTCGCACTTGTGTTAGTGTTGAAAAACCACTTTTAGCACTTGTGTTGGTGCAGGAAACCACTTTTGCACTTGTATTAGTGTGGAAAAAACACTTTTCGCACTTGTGTTAGTGTTGAAAAACCACTTTTCGCACTTGTGTTAGTGTTGAAAAACCACTTTTCGCACTTGTGTTGGTGCAGGAAACCACTTTTGCACTTGTATTAGTGTGGAAAAAACACTTTTCGCACTTGTGTTAGTGTTGAAAAACCACTTTTCGCACTTGTGTCAGTGTTGAAAAACCACTTTTCGCACTTGTGTTAGTGTTGAAAAACCACTTTTTGCACTTGTGTTGGTGCAGGAAACCACTTTTGCACTTGTATTAGTGTGGAAAAAACACTTTTCGCACTTGTGTTAGTGTTGAAAAACCACTTTTCGCACTTGTGTTAGTGTTGAAAAACCACTTTTTGCACTTGTGTTAGTGTTGAAAAACCACTTTTCGCACTTGTGTTGGTGCAGGAAACCACTTTTTCACTTGTATTAGTGTGGAAAAAACACTTTTCGCACTTGTGTTAGTGTTGAAAAACCACTTTTCGCACTTGTGTTAGTGTTGAAAAACCACTTTTCGCACTTGTGTTGGTGCAGGAAACCACTTTTGCACTTGTATTAGTGTGGAAAAAACACTTTTCGCACTTGTGTTAGTGTTGAAAAACCACTTTTCGCACTTGTGTTAGTGTTGAAAAACCACTTTTCGCACTTGTGTTAGTGTTGAAAAACCACTTTTCGCACTTGTGTTGGTGCAGGAAACCACTTTTTCACTTGTATTAGTGTGGAAAAAACACTTTTCGCACTTGTGTTAGTGTTGAAAAACCACTTTTCGCACTTGTGTTAGTGTTGAAAAACCACTTTTCGCACTTGTGTTGGTGCAGGAAACCACTTTTGCACTTGTATTAGTGTGGAAAAAACACTTTTCGCACTTGTGTTAGTGTTGAAAAACCACTTTTCGCACTTGTGTTAGTGTTGAAAAACCACTTTTCGCACTTGTGTTAGTGTTGAAAAACCACTTTTCGCACTTGTGTTAGTGTTGAAAAACCACTTTTCGCACTTGTGTTGGTGCAGGAAACCACTTTTGCACTTGTATTAGTGTGGAAAAAACACTTTTCGCACTTGTGTTAGTGTTGAAAAACCACTTTTCGCACTTGTGTTAGTGTTGAAAAACCACTTTTCGCACTTGTGTTGGTGCAGGAAACCACTTTTGCACTTGTATTAGTGTGGAAAAAACACTTTTCGCACTTGCGTTAGTGTTGAAAAACCACTTTTCGCACTTGTGTTAGTGTTGAAAAACCACTTTTCGCACTTGTGTTGGTGCAGGAAACCACTTTTGCACTTGTATTAGTGTGGAAAAAACACTTTTTGCACTTGTGTTAATGTTGAAAAACCACTTTTCGCACTTGTGTTAGTGTTGAAAAACCACTTTTCGCACTTGTGCTAGTGTTGAAAATCCACTTTTCGCACTTGTGTTAGTGTTGAAAAACCACTTTTTGCACTTGTGTTGGTGCAGGAAACCACTTTTGCACTTGTATTAGTGTGGAAAAAACACTTTTCGCACTTGTGTTAGTGTTGAAAAACCACTTTTCGCACTTGTGTTAGTGTTGAAAAACCACTTTTTGCACTTGTGTTAGTGTTGAAAAACCACTTTTTGCACTTGTGTTGGTGCAGGAAACCACTTTTGCACTTGTATTCGTGTGGAAAAAACACTTTTCGCACTTGTGTTAGTGTTGAAAAACCACTTTTCGCACTTGTGTTAGTGTTGAAAAACCACTTTTCGCACTTGTGTTGGTGCAGGAAACCACTTTTGCACTTGTATTATTGTGGAAAAAACACTTTTCGCACTTGTGTTAGTGTTGAAAAACCACTTTTCGCACTTGTGTTAGTGTTGAAAAACCACTTTTCGCACTTGTGTTAGTGTTGAAAAACCACTTTTCGCACTTGTGTTGGTGCAGGAACCACTTTTGCACTTGTATTAGTGTGGAAAAAACACTTTTCGCACTTGTGTTAGTGTTGAAAAACCACTTTTCGCACTTTGTTCGTGTTGAAAAACCACTTTTCGCACTTGTGTTGGTGCAGGAAACCACTTTTGCACTTGTATTAGTGTGGAAAAAACACTTTTCGCACTTGTGTTAGTGTTGAAAAACCACTTTTCGCACTTGTGTTAGTGTTGAAAAACCACATTTCGCACTTGTGTTGGTGTTGAAAAACCACTTTTCGCACTTGTGTTGGTGCAGGAAACCACTTTTGCACTTGTATTAGTGTGGAAAAAACACTTTTCGCACTTGTGTTAGTGTTGAAAAACCACTTTTCGCACTTGTGTTAATGTTGAAAAACCACTTTTCGCACTTGTGTTAGTGTTGAAAAACCACTTTTCGCACTTGTGTTAGTGTTGAAAAACCACTTTTAGCACTTGTGTTGGTGCAGGAAACCACTTTTGCACTTGTATTAGTGTGGAAAAAACACTTTTCGCACTTGTGTTAGTGTTGAAAAACCACTTTTCGCACTTGTGTTAGTGTTGAAAAACCACTTTTCGCACTTGTGTTGGTGCAGGAAACCACTTTTGCACTTGTATTAGTGTGGAAAAAACACTTTTCGCACTTGTGTTAGTGTTGAAAAACCACTTTTCGCACTTGTGTCAGTGTTGAAAAACCACTTTTCGCACTTGTGTTAGTGTTGAAAAACCACTTTTTGCACTTGTGTTGGTGCAGGAAACCACTTTTGCACTTGTATTAGTGTGGAAAAAACACTTTTCGCACTTGTGTTAGTGTTGAAAAACCACTTTTCGCACTTGTGTTAGTGTTGAAAAACCACTTTTTGCACTTGTGTTAGTGTTGAAAAACCACTTTTCGCACTTGTGTTGGTGCAGGAAACCACTTTTTCACTTGTATTAGTGTGGAAAATACACTTTTCGCACTTGTGTTAGTGTTGAAAAACCACTTTTCGCACTTGTGTTAGTGTTGAAAAACCACTTTTCGCACTTGTGTTGGTGCAGGAAACCACTTTTGCACTTGTATTAGTGTGGAAAAAACACTTTTCGCACTTGTGTTAGTGTTGAAAAACCACTTTTCGCACTTGTGTTAGTGTTGAAAAACCACTTTTCGCACTTGTGTTAGTGTTGAAAAACCACTTTTCGCACTTGTGTTGGTGCAGGAAACCACTTTTTCACTTGTATTAGTGTGGAAAAAACACTTTTCGCACTTGTGTTAGTGTTGAAAAACCACTTTTCGCACTTGTGTTAGTGTTGAAAAACCACTTTTCGCACTTGTGTTGGTGCAGGAAACCACTTTTGCACTTGTATTAGTGTGGAAAAAACACTTTTCGCACTTGTGTTAGTGTTGAAAAACCACTTTTCGCACTTGTGTTAGTGTTGAAAAACCACTTTTCGCACTTGTGTTAGTGTTGAAAAACCACTTTTCGCACTTGTGTTAGTGTTGAAAAACCACTTTTCGCACTTGTGTTGGTGCAGGAAACCACTTTTGCACTTGTATTAGTGTGGAAAAAACACTTTTCGCACTTGTGTTAGTGTTGAAAAACGACTTTTCGCACTTGTGTTAGTGTTGAAAAACCACTTTTCGCACTTGTGTTAGTGTTGAAAAACCACTTTTCGCACTGGTGTTGGTGCAGGAAACCACTTTTGCACTTGTATTAGTGTGGAAAAAACACTTGTCGCACTTGTGTTAGTGTTGAAAAACCACTTTTCGCACTTGTGTTAGTGTTGAAAAACCACTTTTCGCACTTGTGTTGGTGCAGGAAACCACTTTTGCACTTGTATTAGTGTGGAAAAAACACTTTTCGCACAAGTGTTAGTGTTGAAAAACCACTTTTCGCACTTGTGTTAGTGTTGAAAAACCACTTTTCGCACTTGTGTTAGTGTTGAAAAACCACTTTTCGCACTTGTGTTGGTGCAGGAAACCACTTTTGCACTTGTATTAGTGTGGAAAAAACACTTTTCGCACTTGTGTTAGTGTTGAAAAACCACTTTTCGCACTTGTGTTAGTGTTGAAAAACCACTTTTCGCACTTGTGTTGGTGCAGGAAACCACTTTTGCACTTGTATTAGTGTGGAAAAAACACTTTTCGCACTTGTGTTAGTGTTGAAAAACCACTTTTCGCACTTGTGTCAGTGTTGAAAAACCACTTTTCGCACTTGTGTTTGTGTTGAAAAACCACTTTTCGCACTTGTGTTAGTGTTGAAAAACCACTTTTCGCACTTGTGTTAGTGTTGAAAAACCACCTTTCGCACTTGTGTTGGTGCAGGAAACCACTTTTGCACTTGTATTAGTGTGGAAAAAACACTTTTCGCACTTGTGTTAGTGTTGAAAAACCATTTTTCGCACTTGTGTTAGTGTTGAAAAACCACTTTTCGCACTTGTGTTGGTGCAGGAAACCACTTTTGCACTTGTATTAGTGTGGAAAAAACACTTTTCGCACTTGTGTTAGTGTTGAAAAACCACTTTTCGCACTTGTGTTAATGTTGAAAAACCACTTTTCGCACTTGTGTTAGTGTTGAAAAACCACTTTTCGCACTTGTGTTAGTGTTGAAAAACCACTTTTAGCACTTGTGTTGGTGCAGGAAACCACTTTTGCACTTGTATTAGTGTGGAAAAAACACTTTTCGCACTTGTGTTAGTGTTGAAAAACCACTTTTCGCACTTGTGTTAGTGTTGAAAAACCACTTTTCGCACTTGTGTTGGTGCCGGAAACCACTTTTGCACTTGTATTAGTGTGGAAAAAACACTTTTCGCACTTGTGTTAGTGTTGAAAAACCACTTTTCGCACTTGTGTCAGTGTTGAAAAACCACTTTTCGCACTTGTGTTAGTGTTGAAAAACCACTTTTCGCACTTGTGTTAGTGTTGAAAAACCACTTTTCGCACTTGTGTTGGTGCAGGAAACCACTTTTTCACTTGTATTAGTGTGGATAAAACACTTTTCGCACTTGTGTTAGTGTTGAAAAACCACTTTTCGCACTTGTGTTAGTGTTGAAAAACCACTTTTCGCACTTGTGTTGGTGCAGGAAACCACTTTTGCACTTGTATTAGTGTGGAAAAAACACTTTTCGCACTTGTGTTAGTGTTGAAAAACCACTTTTCGCACTTGTGTTAGTGTTGAAAAACCACTTTTCGCACTTGTGTTAGTGTTGAAAAACCACTTTTCGCACTTGTGTTGGTGCAGGAAACCACTTTTTCACTTGTATTAGTGTGGAAAAAACACTTTTCGCACTTGTGTTAGTGTTGAAAAACCACTTTTCGCACTTGTGTTAGTGTTGAAAAACCACTTTTCGCACTTGTGTTGGTGCAGGAAACCACTTTTGCACTTGTATTAGTGTGGAAAAAACACTTTTCGCACTTGTGTTAGTGTTGAAAAACCACTTTTCGCACTTGTGTTAGTGTTGAAAAACCACTTTTCGCACTTGTGTTAGTGTTGAAAAACCACTTTTCGCACTTGTGTTAGTGTTGAAAAACCACTTTTCGCACTTGTGTTGGTGCAGGAAACCACTTTTGCACTTGTATTAGTGTGGAAAAAACACTTTTCGCACTTGTGTTAGTGTTGAAAAACCACTTTTCGCACTTGTGTTAGTGTTGAAAAACCACTTTTCGCACTTGTGTTAGTGTTGAAAAACCACTTTTCGCACTGGTGTTGGTGCAGGAAACCACTTTTGCACTTGTATTAGTGTGGAAAAAACACTTGTCGCACTTGTGTTAGTGTTGAAAAACCACTTTTCGCACTTGTGTTAGTGTTGAAAAACCACTTTTCGCACTTGTGTTGGTGCAGGAAACCACTTTTGCACTTGTATTAGTGTGGAAAAAACACTTTTCGCACTAGTGTTAGTGTTGAAAAACCACTTTTCGCACTTGTGTTAGTGTTGAAAAACCACTTTTTGCACTTGTGTTAGTGTTGAAAAACCACTTTTCGCACTTGTGTTGGTGCAGGAAACCACTTTTGCACTTGTATTAGTGTGGAAAAAACACTTTTCGCACTTGTGTTAGTGTTGAAAAACCACTTTTCGCACTTGTGTTAGTGTTGAAAAACCACTTTTCGCACTTGTGTTGGTGCAGGAAACCACTTTTGCACTTGTATTAGTGTGGAAAAAACACTTTTCGCACTTGTGTTAGTGTTGAAAACCACTTTTCGCACTTGTGTCAGTGTTGAAAAACCACTTTTCGCACTTGTGTTGGTGCAGGAACCACTTTTGCACTTGTATTAGTGTGGAAAAAACACTTTTCGCACTTGTGTTAGTGTTGAAAAACCACTTTTTGCACTTTCTTCATGTTGAAAAACCACTTTTCGCACTTGTGTTGGTGCAGGAAACCACTTTTGCACTTGTATTAGTGTGGAAAAAACACTTTTCGCACTTGTGTTAGTGTTGAAAAACCACTTTTCGCACCTGTGTTAGTGTTGAAAAACCACATTTCGCACTAGTGTTAGTGTTGAAAAACCACTTTTCGCACTTTTGTTGGTACAGGAAACCACTTTTGCACTTGTATTAGTGTGGAAAAAACACTTTTTGCACTTGTGTTAGTGTTGAAAAACCACTTTTCGCACTTGTGTTAATGTTGAAAAACCACTTTTCGCACTTGTGTTAGTGTTGAAAAACCACTTTTCGCACTTGTGTTAGTGTTGAAAAACCACTTTTTGCACTTGTGTTGGTGCAGGAAACCACTTTTGCACTTGTATTAGTGTGGAAAAAACACTTTTCGCACTTGTGTTAGTGTTGAAAAACCACTTTTCGCACTTGTGTTAGTGTTGAAAAACCACTTTTCGCACTTGTGTTAGTGTTGAAAAACCACTTTTCACACTTGTGTTGGTGCAGGAAACCACTTTTGCACTTGTATTAGTGTGGAAAAAACACTTTTCGCACTTGTGTTAGTGTTGAAAAACCACTTTTCGCACTTGTGTTAGTGTTGAAAAACCACTTTTCGCACTTGTGTTGGTGCAGGAAACCACTTTTGCACTTGTATTAGTGTGGAAAAAACACTTTTCGCACTTGCGTTAGTGTTGAAAAACCACTTTTCGCACTTGTGTTAGTGTTGAAAAACCACTTTTCGCACTTGTGTTGGTGCAGGAAACCACTTTTGCACTTGTATTAGTGTGGAAAAAACACTTTTTGCACTTGTGTTAATGTTGAAAAACCACTTTTCGCACTTGTGTTAGTGTTGAAAAACCACTTTTCGCACTTGTGCTAGTGTTGAAAATCCACTTTTCGCACTTGTGTTAGTGTTGAAAAACCACTTTTCGCACTTGTGTTGGTGCAGGAAACCACTTTTGCACTTGTATTAGTGTGGAAAAACCACTTTTCGCACTTGTGTTAGTGTTGAAAAACCACTTTTCGCACTTGTGTTAGTGTTGAAAAACCACTTTTGCACTTGTGTTAGTGTTGAAAAACCACTTTTTGCACTTGTGTTGGTGCAGGAAACCACTTTTGCACTTGTATTCGTGTGGAAAAAACACTTTTCGCACTTGTGTTAGTGTTGAAAAACCACTTTTCGCACTTGTGTTAGTGTTGAAAAACCACTTTTCGCACTTGTGTTGGTGCAGGAAACCACTTTTGCACTTGTATTATTGTGGAAAAAACACTTTTCGCACTTGTGTTAGTGTTGAAAAACCACTTTTCGCACTTGTGTTAGTGTTGAAAAACCACTTTTTGCACCTGTGTTAGTGTTGAAAAACCACATTTCGCACTAGTGTTAGTGTTGAAAAACCACTTTTCGCACTTGTGTTGGTACAGGAAACCACTTTTGCACTTGTATTAGTGTGGAAAAAACACTTTTTGCACTAGTGTTAGTGTTGAAAAACCACTTTTCGCACTTGTGTTAATGTTGAAAAACCACTTTTCGCACTTGTGTTAGTGTTGAAAAACCACTTTTCGCACTTGTGTTAGTGTTGAAAAACCACTTTTCGCACTTGTGTTGGTGCAGGAAACCACTTTTGCACTTGTATTAGTGTGGAAAAAACACTTTTCGCACTTGTGTTAGTGTTGAAAAACCACTTTTCGCACTTGTGTTAGTGTTGAAAAACCACTTTTCGCACTTGTGTTAGTGTTGAAAAACCACTTTTCGCACTTGTGTTGGTGCAGGAAACCACTTTTGCACTTGTATTAGTGTGGAAAAAACACTTTTCGCACTTGTGTTAGTGTTGAAAAACCACTTTTCGCACTTGTGTTAGTGTTGAAAAACCACTTTTCGCACTTGTGTTGGTGCAGGAAACCACTTTTGCACTTGTATTAGTGTGGAAAAAACACTTTTCGCACTTGTGTTAGTGTTGAAAAACCACTTTTCGCACTTGTGTTAGTGTTGAAAAACCACTTTTCGCACTTGTGTTGGTGCAGGAAACCACTTTTGCACTTGTATTAGTGTGGAAAAAACACTTTTTGCACTTGTGTTAATGTTGAAAAACCACTTTTCGCACTTGTGTTAGTGTTGAAAAACCACTTTTCGCACTTGTGCTAGTGTTGAAAATGCACTTTTCGCACTTGTGTTAGTGTTGAAAAACCACTTTTCGCACTTGTGTTGGTGCAGGAAACCACTTTTGCACTTGTATTAGTGTGGAAAAAACACTTTTCGCACTTGTGTTAGTGTTGAAAAACCACTTTTCGCACTTGTGTTAGTGTTGAAAAACCACTTTTTGCACTTGTGTTAGTGTTGAAAAACCACTTTTTGCACTTGTGTTGGTGCAGGAAACCACTTTTGCACTTGTATTCGTGTGGAAAAAACACTTTTCGCACTTGTGTTAGTGTTGAAAAACCACTTTTCGCACTTGTGTTAGTGTTGAAAAACCACTTTTTGCACTTGTGTTAGTGTTGAAAAACCACTTTTTGCACTTGTGTTGGTGCAGGAAACCACTTTTGCACTTGTATTCGTGTGGAAAAAACACTTTTCGCACTTGTGTTAGTGTTGAAAAACCACTTTTCGCACTTGTGTTAGTGTTGAAAAACCACTTTTCGCACTTGTGTTGGTGCAGGAAACCACTTTTGCACTTGTATTATTGTGGAAAAAACACTTTTCGCACTTGTGTTAGTGTTGAAAAACCACTTTTCGCACTTGTGTTAGTGTTGAAAAACCACTTTTCGCACTTGTGTTGGTGCAGGAAACCACTTTTGCACTTGTATTAGTGTGGAAAAAACACTTTTCGCACTAGTGTTAGTGTTGAAAAACCACTTTTCGCACTTGTGTTAGTGTTGAAAAACCACTTTTTGCACTTGTGTTAGTGTTGAAAAACCACTTTTCGCACTTGTGTTGGTGCAGGAAACCACTTTTGCACTTGTATTAGTGTGGAAAAAACACTTTTCGCACTTGTGTTAGTGTTGAAAAACCACTTTTCGCACTTGTGTTAGTGTTGAAAAACCACTTTTCGCACTTGTGTTGGTGCAGGAAACCACTTTTGCACTTGTATTAGTGTGGAAAAAACACTTTTCGCACTTGTGTTAGTGTTGAAAACCACTTTTCGCACTTGTGTCAGTGTTGAAAAACCACTTTTCGCACTTGTGTTGGTGCAGGAACCACTTTGGCACTTGTATTAGTGTGGAAAAAACACTTTTCGCACTTGTGTTAGTGTTGAAAAACCACTTTTTGCACTTTCTTCATGTTGAAAAACCACTTTTCGCACTTGTGTTGGTGCAGGAAACCACTTTTGCACTTGTATTAGTGTGGAAAAAACACTTTTCGCACTTGTGTTAGTGTTGAAAAACCACTTTTCGCACCTGTGTTAGTGTTGAAAAACCACATTTTGCACTAGTGTTAGTGTTGAAAAACCACTTTTCGCACTTGTGTTGGTACAGGAAACCACTTTTGCACTTGTATTAGTGTGGAAAAAACACTTTTTGCACTTGTGTTAGTGTTGAAAAACCACTTTTCGCACTTGTGTTAATGTTGAAAAACCACTTTTCGCACTTGTGTTAGTGTTGAAAAACCACTTTTCGCACTTGTGTTAGTGTTGAAAAACCACTTTTCGCACTTGTGTTGGTGCAGGAAACCACTTTTGCACTTGTATTAGTGTGGAAAAAACACTTTTCGCACTTGTGTTAGTGTTGAAAAACCACTTTTCGCACTTGTGTTAGTGTTGAAAAACCACTTTTCGCACTTGTGTTAGTGTTGAAAAACCACTTTTCGCACTTGTGTTGGTGCAGGAAACCACTTTTGCACTTGTATTAGTGTGGAAAAAACACTTTTCGCACTTGTGTTAGTGTTGAAAAACCACTTTTCGCACTTGTGTTAGTGTTGAAAAACCACTTTTCGCACTTGTGTTGGTGCAGGAAACCACTTTTGCACTTGTATTAGTGTGGAAAAAACACTTTTCGCACTTGCGTTAGTGTTGAAAAACCACTTTTCGCACTTGTGTTAGTGTTGAAAAACCACTTTTCGCACTTGTGTTGGTGCAGGAAACCACTTTTGCACTTGTATTAGTGTGGAAAAAACACTTTTTGCACTTGTGTTAGTGTTGAAAAACCACTTTTCGCACTTGTGTTAGTGTTGAAAAACCACTTTTCGCACGTGTGTTAGTGTTGAAAAACCACTTTTCGCACTTGTGTTAGTGTTGAAAAACCACTTTTCGCACTTGTGTTGGTGCAGGAAACCACTTTTGCACTTGTATTAGTGTGGAAAAAACACTTTTCGCACTTGTGTTAGTGTTGAAAAACCACTTTTCGCACTTGTGTTAGTGTTGAAAAACCACTTTTCGCACTTGTGTTAGTGTTGAAAAACCACTTTTCGCACTTGTGTTGGTGCAGGAAACCACTTTTGCACTTGTATTAGTGTGGAAAAAACACTTTTCGCACTTGTGTTAGTGTTGAAAAACCACTTTTCGCACTTGTGTTAGTGTTGAAAAACCACTTTTCGCACTTGTGTTGGTGCAGGAAACCACTTTTGCACTTGTATTAGTGTGGAAAAAACACTTTTCGCACTTGTGTTAGTGTTGAAAAACCACTTTTTGCACTTGTGTTAGTGTTGAAAAACCACATTTCGCACTTGTGTTAGTGTTGAAAAACCACTTTTCGCACTTGTGTTGGTACAGGAAACCACTTTTGCACTTGTATTAGTGTGGAAAAAACACTTTTCGCACTTGTGTTAGTGTTGAAAAACCACTTTTCGCACTTGTGTCAGTGTTGAAAAACCACTTTTCGCACTTGTGTTAGTGTTGAAAAACCACTTTTCGCACTTGTGTTGGTGCAGGAAACCACTTTTGCACTTGTATTAGTGTGGAAAAAACACTTTTCGCACTTGTGTTAGTGTTGAAAAACCACTTTTCGCACTTGTGTTAGTGTTGAAAAACCACTTTTCGCACTTGTGTTAGTGTTGAAAAACCACTTTTCGCACTTGTGTTGGTGCAGGAAACCACTTTTTCACTTGTATTAGTGTGGAAAAAACACTTTTCGCACTTGTGTTAGTGTTGAAAAACCACTTTTCGCACTTGTGTTAGTGTTGAAAAACCACTTTTCGCACTTGTGTTGGTGCAGGAAACCACTTTTGCACTTGTATTAGTGTGGAAAAAACACTTTTCACACTTGTGTTAGTGTTGAAAAACCACTTTTCGCACTTGTGTTAGTGTTGAAAAACCACTTTTCGCACGTGTGTTAGTGTTGAAAAACCACTTTTTGCACTTGTGTTAGTGTTGAAAAACCACTTTTCGCACTTGTGTTGGTGCAGGAAACCACTTTTGCACTTGTATTAGTGTGGAAAAAACACTTTTCGCACTTGTGTTAGTGTTGAAAAACCACTTTTCGCACTTGTGTTAGTGTTGAAAAACCACTTTTCGCACTTGTGTTACTGTTGAAAAACCACTTTTCGCACTGGTGTTGGTGCAGGAAACCACTTTTGCACTTGTATTAGTGTGGAAAAAACACTTGCCGCACTTGTGTTAGTGTTGAAAAACCACTTTTCGCACTTGTGTTAGTGTTGAAAAACCACTTTTCGCACTTGTGTTGGTGCAGGAAACCACTTTTGCACTTGTATTAGTGTGGAAAAAACACTTTTCGCACTTGTGTTAGTGTTGAAAAACCACTTTTCGCACTTGTGTTAGTGTTGAAAAACCACTTTTCGCACTTGTGTTAGTGTTGAAAAACCACTTTTCGCACTTGTGTTGGTGCAGGAACCACTTTTGCACTTGCATTAGTGTGGAAAAAACACTTTTCGCACTTGTGTTAGTGTTGAAAAACCACTTTTCGCACTTGTGTCAGTGTTGAAAAACCACTTTTCGCACTTGTGTTGGTGCAGGAACCACTTTTGCACTTGTATTAGTGTGGAAAAAACACTTTTCGCACTTGTGTTAGTGTTGAAAAACCACTTTTCGCACTTGTGTCAGTGTTGAAAAACCACTTTTCGCACTTGTGTTAGTGTTGAAAAACCACTTTTTGCACTTGTGTTCGTGTTGAAAAACCACTTTTCACACTTGTGTTGGTGCAGGAAACCACTTTTGCACTTGTGTTCGTGTGGAAAAAACACTTTTCGCACTTGTGTTAGTGTTGAAAAACCACTTTCCGCACTTGTGTTAGTGTTGAAAAACCACTTTTCGCACTTGTGTTGGTGCAGGAAACCACTTTTGCACTTGTATTAGTGTGGAAAAAACACTTTTCGCACTTGTGTTAGTGTTGAAAAACCACTTTTCGCACTTGTGTTAGTGTTGAAAAACCACTTTTCGCACTTGTGTTGGTGCAGTAAACCACTTTTGCACTTGTATTAGTGTGGAAAATACACTTTTCGCACTTGTGTTAGTGTTGAAAAACCACTTTTCGCACTTGTGTTAGTGTTGAAAAACCACTTTTCGCACTTGTGTTAGTGTTGAAAAACCACTTTTCGCACTTGTGTTGGTGCAGGAAACCACTTTTGCACTTGTATTAGTGTGGAAAAAACACTTTTCGCACTTGTGTTAGTGTTGAAAAACCACTTTTCGCACTTGTGTTAGTGTTGAAAAACCACTTTTCGCACTTATGTTGGTGCAGGAAACCACTTTTGCACTTGTATTAGTGTGGAAAAAACACTTTTCGCACTTGTGTTTGTGTTGAAAAACCACTTTTCGCACTTGTGTTAGTGTTGAAAAACCACTTTTCGCACTTGTGTTAGTGTTGAAAAACCACTTTTTGCACTTGTGTTGGTGCAGGAAACCACTTTTGCACTTGTATTAGTGTGGAAAAAACACTTTTCGCACTTGTGTTAGTGTTGAAAAACCACTTTCCGCACTTGTGTTAGTGTTGAAAAACCACTTTTCGCACTTGTGTTGGTGCAGGAAACCACTTTTGCACTTGTATTAGTGTGGAAAAAACACTTTTCGCACTTGTGTTAGTGTTGAAAAACCACATTTCGCACTTGTGTTAGTGTTGAAAAACCACTTTTCTCACTTGTGTTGGTACAGGAAACCACTTTTGCACTTGTATTAGTGTGGAAAAAACACTTTTCGCACTTGTGTTATTGTTGAAAAACCACTTTTCGCACTTGCGTTAATGTTGAAAAACCACTTTTCGCACTTGCGTTAATGTTGAAAAACCACTTTTCGCACTTGTGTTAGTGTTGAAAAACCACTTTTCGCACTTGTGTTAGTGTTGAAAAACCACTTTTCGCACTTGTGTTGGTGCAGGAAACCACTTTTGCACTTGTATTAGTGTGGAAAAAACACTTTTCGCACTTGTGTTAGTGTTGAAAAACCACTTTTCGCACTTGTGTTAGTGTTGAAAAACCACTTTTCGCACTTGTGTTAGTGTTGAAAAACCACGTTTTGCACTTGTGTTGGTGCAGGAAACCACTTTTCGCACTTGTGTTGGTGCAGGAAACCACTTTTGCACTTGTATTAGTGTGGAAAAAACACTTTTCGCACTTGTGTTAGTGTTGAAAAACCACTTTTCGCACTTGTGTCAGTGTTGAAAAACCACTTTTCGCACTTGTGTTAGTGTTGAAAAACCACTTTTCGCACTTGTGTTGGTGCAGGAAACCACTTTTGCACTTGTATTAGTGTGGAAAAAACACTTTTCGCACTTGTGTTAGTGTTGAAAAACCACTTTTCGCACTTGTGTTAGTGTTGAAAAACCACTTTTCGCACTTGTGTTAGTGTTGAAAAACCACTTTTCGCACTTGTGTTGGTGCAGGAAACCACTTTTGCACTTGTATTAGTGTGGAAAAAACACTTTTCGCACTTGTGTTAGTGTTGAAAAACCACTTTTCGCACTTGTGTTAGTGTTGAAAAACCACTTTTCGCACTTGTGTTAGTGTTGAAAAACCACTTTTCGCACTGGTGTTGGTGCAGGAAACCACTTTTGCACTTGTATTAGTGTGGAAAAAACACTTGCCGCACTTGTGTTAGTGTTGAAAAACCACTTTTCGCACTTGTGTTAGTGTTGAAAAACCACTTTTCGCACTTGTGTTGGTGCAGGAAACCACTTTTGCACTTGTATTAGTGTGGAAAAAACACTTTTCGCACTTGTGTTAGTGTTGAAAAACCACTTTTCGCACTTGTGTTAGTGTTGAAAAACCACTTTTCGCACTTGTGTTAGTGTTGAAAAACCACTTTTCGCACTTGTGTTGGTGCAGGAACCACTTTTGCACTTGTATTAGTGTGGAAAAAACACTTTTCGCACTTGTGTTAGTGTTGAAAAACCACTTTTCGCACTTGTGTCAGTGTTGAAAAAACCACTTTTCGCACTTGTGTTGGTGCAGGAACCACTTTTGCACTTGTATTAGTGTGGAAAAAACACTTTTCGCACTTGTGTTAGTGTTGAAAAACCACTTTTCGCACTTGTGTCAGTGTTGAAAAACCACTTTTCGCACTTGTGTTAGTGTTGAAAAACCACTTTTTGCACTTGTGTTCGTGTTGAAAAACCACTTTTCACACTTGTGTTGGTGCAGGAAACCACTTTTGCACTTGTATTCGTGTGGAAAAAACACTTTTCGCACTTGTGTTACTGTTGAAAAACCACTTTCCGCACTTGTGTTAGTGTTGAAAAACCACTTTTCGCACTTGTGTTGGTGCAGGAAACCACTTTTGCACTTGTATTAGTGTGGAAAAAACACTTTTCGCACTTGTGTTAGTGTTGAAAAACCACTTTTCGCACTTGTGTTAGTGTTGAAAAACCACTTTTCGCACTTGTGTTGGTGCAGTAAACCACTTTTGCACTTGTATTAGTGTGGAAAATACACTTTTCGCACTTGTGTTAGTGTTGAAAAACCACTTTTCGCACTTGTGTTAGTGTTGAAAAACCACTTTTCGCACTTGTGTTAGTGTTGAAAAACCACTTTTCGCACTTGGGTTGGTGCAGGAAACCACTTTTGCACTTGTATTAGTGTGGAAAAAACACTTTTCGCACTTGTGTTAGTGTTGAAAAACCACTTTTCGCACTTGTGTTAGTGTTGAAAAACCACTTTTCGTACTTATGTTGGTGCAGGAAACCACTTTTGCACTTGTATTAGTGTGGAAAAAACACTTTTCGCACTTGTGTTTGTGTTGAAAAACCACTTTTCGCACTTGTGTTAGTGTTGAAAAACCACTTTTCGCACTTGTGTTAGTGTTGAAAAACCACTTTTTGCACTTGTGTTGGTGCAGGAAACCACTTTTGCACTTGTATTAGTGTGGAAAAAACACTTTTTGCACTTGTGTTAGTGTTGAAAAACCACTTTCCGCACTTGTGTTAGTGTTGAAAAACCACTTTTCGCACTTGTGTTGGTGCAGGAAACCACTTTTGCACTTGTATTAGTGTGGAAAAAACACTTTTCGCACTTGTGTTAGTGTTGAAAAACCACTTTTCGCACTTGTGTTAGTGTTGAAAAACCACTTTTCGCACTTGTGTTAGTGTTGAAAAACCACTTTTTGCACTTGTGTTGGTGCAGGAAACCACTTTTGCACTTGTATTAGTGTGGAAAAAACACCTTTCGCACTTGTGTTAGTGTTGAAAAACCACTTTTCGCACTTTGTTAGTGTTGAAAAACCACTTTTCGCACTTGTGTTGGTGCAGGAAACCACTTTTGCACTTGTATTAGTGTGGAAAAAACACTTTTCGCACTTGTGATTGTGTTGAAAAACCACATTTCGCACTTGTGTTAGTGTTGAAAAACCACTTTTCGCACTTGTGTTGGTACAGGAAACCACTTTTGCACTTGTATTAGTGTGGAAAAAACACTTTTCGCACTTGTGTTATTGTTGAAAAACCACTTTTCGCACTTGCGTTAATGTTGAAAAACCACTTTTCGCACTTGTGTTAGTGTTGAAAAACCACTTTTCGCACTTGTGTTAGTGTTGAAAAACCACTTTTCGCACTTGTGTTGGTGCAGGAAACCACTTTTGCACTTGTATTAGTGTGGAAAAAACACTTTTCGCACTTGTGTTAGTGTTGAAAAACCACTTTTCGCACTTGTGTTAGTGTTGAAAAACCACTTTTCGCACTTGTGTTAGTGTTGAAAAACCACTTTTCGCACTTGTGTTGGTGCAGGAAACCACTTTTGCACTTGTATTAGTGTGGAAAAAACACTTTTCGCACTTGTGTTAGTGTTGAAAAACCACTTTTCGCATTTGTGTCAGTGTTGAAAAACCACTTTTCGCACTTGTGTTAGTGTTGAAAAACCACTTTTCGCACTTGTGTTGGTGCAGGAAACCACTTTTGCACTTGTATTAGTGTGGAAAAAACACTAGTAGTGTAATAATGTTGCTTCTGGGACACCTCCGTTTAACATGGGAAATCCCTATCTAATGTCATTTACCCCCTTGTCTTTTTCAAAAATCATAAACACCTCTATTTCTCCCACCCTCATCTTTATGAACCTTTTGTCTGTAGTACCTATCCTTAATGTTGTTCATTAGACCACTCAAACACTACAAATATTTGTTTTCTCTTATAGACCTATCATCCTTCTTCTACATATCATCTGGCAGATTAATCTTTGACCCACTCAAACATTGACCCATTCACTTCCATATTAATTCTTTCCCTCCCTCATTGCCCCTAAACACCTATATTTCTCTCACCCTGTTCTTTACGAACCTTCTAACCTTTTGACATGTTATCCTTATTCATTAGACCACTTAAACACCTGTGATCCTTCTGACCTCATGGACCTTTTAACCTTTTACTCTTAATATCATCTGGTGAATATAACCCACTCAAACAACGACCCTACAAATATTTGTTTATGCGTGGGAAATAATTTAATTCTCCTACAACTCTCTTCACCATCTAATATATTAACAAAAAATATGTTTGAGTTTGGTTCTTTATTAAGATATTTTAACTGAGCTAAGATAAAATGGTAAACCTCCCTCAATGTTCTTGCTTGAGCGCCTCCAGTGCCACATACCATTTTTTGGTAAGCTCCGCCCACTTTTTGGTAAACCACGCCCATTTTTACTAAGCCCCACCCACTTTTTGTTAAGCCACGCCCACTTTTTACTAAGCCCCGCCCACTTTTGCTAAGCTCCTCCCACTTTTGCTAAGTCCCACCCACTTTATAAACTCTTCAGCATTGTATCATTTCCAGGTAATACATTACATCATTTTCAGGGAATTTCCATCACATCATTTCCAGTTAAGACACGCCCAGGGAATTTCCACAGGAAGACACACCCAGTCCTTATAAAAGGCACCGACCACACAGGCTTTTTCAAACACGCTTTCTGCTTCACTTGAGAATGGACTACTATGCCGAAATGGAATGGGATAACTTTGCTATTCCATGGAGTCCTACTACCTGTGTAGAACTCAACCTTCAGATTGATGAACTGGACTCGAACCTCTTATCAATGGAGGTAAGTTTGTTTATTGATTTATTTATTTATTTAATTTTTTTTTTTTTTTTTTTAAGATGAGACTCGTGTAAGAGTTAACAAAGTTTATTTTAATATTCATAGAGCTTGATTTATACAAATAAAAAATATTGTATTAAATTAATACATTGTTATTTTCTTTCACAGGAAATTGTATCTGAGATACGAAATGAAAATTCTGCTTTTAACACAACTTGGGATGAAGTTATTTTTTTGTTTGAAGACATTTTGAACAACCAAGACCCCCAGAACGAGTTCTACCTTGATGACCCAGCCAAAGAGTTATACCTTGGAGATCCACAAAATCCTGAAAAAGAGTTTTACCATGATGATACTTGTTGTGAGTTATCAAAACAAAACCCACTGAACAAGTTCTACCTTGATGAGCCAGAATACAAGTCATACATTGGAGACCCACAAATTTCTGAAAATTGGGAAAGGAGAGTTCTCCCTGATGGTCCGCAGTTATACTATGTGAGACACATCATAGAAACCCTAAAAAATTGGGCAAGGAGAGTTCTCCCTGATGGTCCGCAGTTATACTATGTGAGACACATCATAGAAACCCTAAAAAATTGGGCAAGGAGAGTTCTCCCTGATGGTCCGCAGTTATACTATGTGAGACACATCATAGAAACCCTAAAAAATTGGGCAAGGAGAGTTCTCCCTGATGGTCCGCAGTTATACTATGTGAGACACATCATAGAAACCCTAAAAAATTGGGCAAGGAGAGTTCTCCCTGATGGTCCGCAGTTATACTATGTGAGACACATCATAGAAACCCTAAAAAATTGGGAAAGGGAAGTTTTCCCTGATGGTCCGCAGTTATACTATGTGAGACTTATCACGGAAACCCCCAATATTTCTGAAAATTGTGGTTTTACCTTGGGGACTTGGAAAGATGGTTATATTTTTGGAGACTCGGAATGGGGGTTTTGTTTTGATGACTCAGAATGTGATACCTATCTTGGAGGCTCAACAGGAATGTGGTTATACCTTGGGAACTTGGAAAGTTGGTTTTATTTTGGAGACTCTACCTGTGGGGTTCCTCTTGGAGACTCTTTGGATTCTAAAGCAATGAACAATGTTCTTTATTTAATGACGCTTGATTTAAGCAATATCAAGAAAGTTCGAGGAAGAAAATGCTGGAAAATTCTTTCTTCCCATTTCTACTTCTTCAAACTTAAAAGCCTTGAAAGACAGAATTGGAGGAAGAGGAAAAAAAAAAAAAGAAATACGTATTTAAAAAAGAAGAAAAGAAAGATTATGTTAGGGTTTGGGTGGGATTTTGAATGTGAGGGTTAGGGATGGGGTTGGGTTAGGGTTGGGATTTTGAATGTGAGGGTTAGGGTTGGGGTTGGGTTAGGGATGGGGTTGGGTTAGGGATGGGGTTGGGTTAGGGATGGGTTGGGTTAGGGTTGGGATTTTGAATGTGAGGGTTAGGGTTGGGGTTGGGTTAGGGATGGGATTGGGTTAGGGTTGGGATTTTGAATGTGAGGGTTAGGGATGGGTTGGGTTAGGGATGGGGTTGGGTTAGGGATGGGGTTGGGTTAGGGTTGGGGTTGGGTTAGGGATGGGGTTGGGTTAGGGATGGGGTTGGGTTAGGGATGGGGTTGGGTTAGGGATGGGGTTGGGTTAGGGATGGGGTTGGGTTAGGGATGGGGTTGGGTTAGGGATGGGTTGGGTTAGGGATGGGTTTGGGTTAGGGATGGGGTTGGGTTAGGGCTTGGGTTGGGTTAGGGTTTGTATATTATTATGACTCACTCGCACATACACACACACACAAAAGTTAAGCCCCAACTAAAAAGTTGTGGGATTCTGTGTTTGGGGTTCACAGATTTAAAAACGTATCCCCATTATACACACACAAAAGTTAAGCCCCAACTAAAAAGTTGTGGGATTCTGTGTTTGGGGTTCACAGATTTAAAAACGTATCCCCATTATACACACACAAAAGTTAAGCCCCAACTAAAAAGTTGTGGGATTCTGTGTTTGGGGTTCACAGATTTAAAAACGTATCCCCATTATACACACACAAAAGTTAAGCCCCAACTAAAAAGTTGTGGGATTCTGTGTTTGGGGTTCACAGATTTAAAAACGTATCCCCATTATACACACACAAAAGTTAAGCCCCAACTAAAAAGTTGTGGGATTCTGTGTTTGGGGTTCACAGATTTAAAAACGTATCCCCATTATACACACACAAAAGTTAAGCCCCAACTAAAAAGTTGTGGGATTCTGTGTTTGGGGTTCACAGATTTAAAAACGTATCCCCATTACATTTTATTTATTTATTTATTATTTTCAAGGGTATTATCTGCTTACTTGTGTTTTTTGTAATTCTTGTGAGTAAAATGAACCCAAGATTTCTTCTCCATTTAAATCATATAATTTGTAGGTCCAAGGGACTGTATCCATTACATCAATGATTTTAAATAATTCACGAGTCCATTTTTGTGTATAACCTTTCTCAAAATGACTTTTCCATTTGTATATTCTTACAATATCACCAACTTTAAACTTGGGCTTTCTCAAATTAATCTCCTTTTCATATTCTAATTTTGTAAATGTTTCTGATGGTTTTGATTGTGTTGATGAATGAACTGTATTATTGTAATTATCTACAATATCCTGAATTAAATACACCCATTTTTGAGAACCGAGTTGTGTGAATTTTTTATATAATTTCTCTTTTAAAGTACGATTAAAACGCTCAATAACAACTGCCTTTCCTTCATTAAAGGTGCTGTATAATTTAATACCCTTCCCCTTAAGAAATTTCATGAATATTTTGTTATAGAACTCTGTTCCCTCATCAGTCCATAACTTCTTTGGTTTCCTTTTATCCCGATCAAATATTAGCTTAAAGGCTAACATTAAAGTATCACCCCTTTTATTTTTTAAAGGGACAACCCAGGCAAATCTACTCCTCAAATCAATAACGGTTAAAGCATACCTGTATCCCCTGTCATTATTCAATTCAATTAAATCAGCGGACCATATGTGGTCAGTGTATTTAGAATAAACCTTCCTTCTTTTAAACTTTGTGATTATAGGTTTGTGTAATTCTTCAGCCAAAAGCTCCTCAGTCTTGATGGCATCATTAGAGCCTAATAGTTTTTTGAGGAATAACCAAGACCAAGTTTCAATTTAGCATTTATCAAATTTCTCACAATAAACCTATCAACTTTCTCTCTCAACGTTGGATTTTGTATCAAAGACAAATTATACAACATTTCGCTGTCGGCTTTATGTTTTTCAGTCAACGTAGTGGTTTTCCCATAAGCAATATCATGCTTCATACACACTTCGTCAACCCTATTTGTAGGTTTAGACCAAGGTTTAGGATTGTCAGCCTCATCTAATCTTTTATCCAAGTTTGTTCCTGGACCACAGAAAGAATACCCTGGAAGGTGTAATTCCCCTGGAATTCCAGTTGTTGTAAATTTACTTCCTGACAGAAACTTTTGTATGTCTCCTCCTCTTTTAGGAGAGATGAATTGGTACTTTTTAGAGCCACATACTTGACATATTCCTTTTTGATAAACTCTATTATTTTTAGCTTTAACATAAGAGATATTTTTAGATTTAGTTTTCTTTTTACATTTGAGACAATAACTCATATTTATTTATCAGAAAAATTCCGACAGAGTATCAAAACCTTTTTGGTTTTCAACATATACATTTCAATCTTTATTTTTAAAACATAAAGAATCCTAAGGAATGCCTTCACTCTCTCCTCCATTTATTTACAAATAAAAACTAACTAAAGTCAATGACACCAACATCATCAATCACATAATCTTTTCCTTCTTCTTCTTCTTCTTCTTCACCACTTTCTCGTTTAAATCTCTGAAATTGAAGACATTGACGTTCTTATTTTTGAAACCATTATCTTCATAAGAGTTGTTAATTCTTTAATTTCCTCTTCGGTGCGTTGAGATTGATTTATTTGCTTTAATACACTCAATCTTTTATGAATCTAAGTGATTTCCATCTTTTTATATTTTTCCTCCCTCTCTCTTTGCTCCCTCTCCTCCTCCTCCATTTTCTCCCTCTCCTCCTTCTCCTTTTTCTCCCTTTTCTCCCTTTCCTCCTTCTCCCTTTTCTCCCTTTCCTCCTTCTCCTTTTTCTCCCTTTCCTCCTTCTCCTTTTTCTCCCTCTCCTCCTTCTCCTCCTTTTTCTCCCTCTCCTCCTTCTCCTCCCTCTCCCTTTCCTCCTTCTCCTTTTTCTCTCTTTCCTCCTTCTCTTCTTCAACTCCTTCCTCATCCCTTGCTACCCTTGAGTTTGAACCCCAAAGAATATTATACATATACTCATCTGGATTTTGAGATATTCTTGTATCTATAATTATTTTTCTCATAATAGGATACCAATAAGATTTGTTGACGATTTCTAAAAGAGTTTTATATTTCATAACTTTGAGAAGTTCATTTTTATTTAATATTTTAAACAAGTCTCTATTTGTGGGTTTAACAATATCAGTATAAGGCCAGTTTTTTATGACAAAATTCCCATGTATATGCTCCAAATCATAAGGTATGTAATACCGAGCACCCTTTTCTTGTAGGTATCCTTGAATACAAAAATTATAATTCTCTTGTAGTCTTCTTCCTGCCATTTATGTATCAGAAATATATGTGAGATTAATATTATGACAGGTAATACCACCCCATCTTCCCACTACCAAATCGGTTTGTATTCCTCGGCTTTCTATCCTTATCTCATTACCTTCCTTCTTTGTCATGCGAACCATCGCTATACTATCATATATTTTTATTTTCTTAAAATCACGTATTTGTTGTTTACTAATTGTACTTCCACATAAATCCTTATCTTCACCAAGTGGATAATATTCTTCTTTACGAGACTGATTTAAATCATGTAGGTCTTCTATGTTTATTGAAAAAGACCAATTATACCCTAAATCAGGCATATCATACCCCCATTTATTAATTCGCATATTAACTAAATGTCCTTCTTTATAAAATTTAATTGTAAGCAGGTAGTTAAATTCAATGAGGAAAGGTGTATGGTCAGTATAACCAGGTGTTGTGGTTGTAAATTTTACTTGTTTCACAAAACGTGCTGTTTTCTTTAAAGATATATATTGTGATAAATCACTGAATCTAATCAAGTCATTCGCATCTGTAGGGTTTGGATAATTGATTAATTTATAAGTATTCTTCATATTAATATTTTTACTTACACTATATTTTTGTCGTTCAGCCTGTGCCTTTGTATAATAATTTGATAAATCAATATCCTGAGAGGATTTTCCAAAGATAGAACCATCTTTTCCAACATAGGTCATTTATATTAGATAAAAAATGATATCATAAAAATTTTCATTATTGTTGAGTTGAAATAATACATATAAACATAATTGGCCACAACATTTAGAATTAATTTCTTGAACTTGGAATGTTTGATAAACACCATTCTGTAAGAATTGTATTACTTCAACAGGTGGTGGCATACCATAACTATCAAAATAATATTTATCCTGACTATTATGAATACAAACCCAATGAGAACCATTCTGTGTGTCTAAATTCATAATAATATTCTTTGTATTCTTATTTATATGTGTTAATTCATCTCTCATACAAATAACCACATTATCAATTTTTAGTGTTTTACAATACTTAGCTAGTTCTATATTTGACGTTGTATTCTTTCCAAATTGTTTAAACCATTTATCCATTTATTTATGAGAAAGATACAATCCATTACCCCGTTTAGTTAGTTTAACACCCGCTTGAGCGATAGAGGAAAGCATATCTCCAACCAACAATCTAGCTTTATCAGGTAGACTTTCAAGTTTTTGAGCAAAATCTACAATTACACCACTTCCACTAATTTGTTTCTCCAACTCCTTGTTATGTCTTTCCAATTCTTTTTGAGCTTTTAGTTGTGCCTTCCTTTCGTTAGCAGTTTTTACCGCTGCTGAAATACCACCAGTCAATGCTCCCGCCGCACTTAAACCAGCAAATAAAGGAATTAGAAACGGGAGAAATCCTCCTCTTGACTCGTCTATTGAATATTTCTTTAACATAGGTTTCGTCATTTTAATTTTAAGTGATCCAACATCATTTAGTGTTTTTACTTGTGTGTGTGTGAGTAAAACATCAATTCTTACAGCTCCTTTTCTTTGAATTGTATTAACATTAATAATACAAGGCTTTTGATTTTGAATACAAGATGTTAATTTATTAAGATTGATTTGATTAACATATACCCCAACCATTTATTTATGAGAAAAAACCTATGTGATATTAATCATAACACCATTATCTGTATTAATCTGTAATTCTGTTTCCTCCAAAAGCAAACAATATGCATTAACCTCTTCACTCTCCCCTCTTTCAATGTATAGAGAAGTATCCACTCGATTAGACTTTATAGTTTCCTTTTGAGAACTCAGGTCAATTGCGTAGATTGTATAAAGTTTTTGAAACGCAACCATATCCAAAATAGGATCATTATTACCATTACTTTCACACACCTTTTGGTAGGACTTGTAGGCTTCCGCATAATCATTTTTTTCCCAATCAATTTCCAATCTATCTCGCGGATAAAATGTGCCATCAAGAGAAACCCGAAGTTGTTTCACCTTTGCATTATCACTCAGGGCATTATTCTTATTAGTACCATCCTCTCCATCTGGTTTTTTAAAAATGAGCCAGAGGTATCGTGGCTTTCCTTGAAGAACACCTAAATTCCAAGTGTAGGTAGTGTGTTCCAGTTTAACGTGTTGACATCTTCTTTTAAGGTATGATACATTTAGCGGTTTCTTTGAGTTAAGTCTTCTATTTAACATCTCTTCCGTTTTAAGATTAGGAGTATATTCACTGATATACCAACACAAATCATTAATAACAAATTTATTATTTTCTCCAAAAGCATTTTCATCCCCAAAAAGCAATCTATTTACATTATCATTCCTTTGTAGTTGAAATCTAATTTTAAGCCCATACAAAACTTTATCATAATCACAAAATCCAAATATACCTTTCAGAGGTACTGCTACGGTAAAACTATTCTCAGCTTTTGCGTCATCATTATACATTGACTTCCTTTGACTATAACCAGGGTCTGCGTTTGTACCCGTTGACATATCAGGAATAAAACCCTCAACAGCTCCCTTACCCATTCTATCACTAAACGAATATAGTGTAAATTTCATCATTTCAGATGTAGCAGAGACATAATCAACCGCTTCAACCTCTTGTGTTCCAATATACAGGCGGACACTGTCAAACATTTTCCAGAAGAAATCATTTACGAGTGTAGCATTAGTATTATTCGCAGCCTTAGTGAATTTAAATTTACACAGCAAGAAACTATCAGCTATATTCAAGTAAGTTTGTTGATTATTTATTTCAAAACTTTTTGTTCCGTTTGAATTCCAGTCTGTTCCTGTTATAGCATTTACCTTAAAATAGTCTTCCTTTTTAGTGGAGTTTGAAATGATAATCGTATCATCCAAATCATAGATACTATCAATCGCTTCCATACTTGTATTTATATAGCATTAAAATTGTTGAAACCCTGACCCAAGTATTTTAATGATTTTTTGTCGTTCTTGTGAAGATAGTTGAGTTTTACCTTTTTTTATTTCTTTGATTGCTTGTAATTTATGAGACTCCTTTTGAGCATCTTTTATACTCTTTATAGCACCCGCAACGGAGCCCACGGCAGAAGCAGTTGAACCAATTAGGTCTTTATGTTTAAGGATGGTTGAACCAATACCCATTAGAGTATCAATTATCCCATCTCCTTTATTTCGAAATTGATGACCTACACCTCGTTGTCTCTTAGGTTTATAGTATCCTCTACCCACATACCTTGTATAGTCTGGTGAAAGGAACATGCCCTCCCCTGTAATTATTTTATATTTTCCCAACTCGTGTTTTCTCACAATAACCATTATTTATTTATTGAAAAACTTCACGTAGGTGAATTCTGATGGATATAATTTCATCATTAAAGGATATCATACGATTATCTTGGTCGGTTATCCTAAAATTTACTCTGTATATGGTTTTTCCTGACACAGGTAAATAGACAAGATTTTTTGGTTCCATATTAAATTTATAACCAATCGGGGTTGAGTATGCACTGAATGAAAATATTGTATTTGTTCTTATTCCATCGTTATAAGCACCATCAATCAAATCACAATGAATTAATACTGAATTTATACCGGAGGATATTTGGATAACATTATCACTGTAAAACGTCCCGTTATTTTCAATCTTTTTTGAAGAGAAACCCAATAGCTCTCTAAACGAATTTTCAATCGTGAAATCAACTTTATAATTATTTTTAAGTTTAATAGTTGATTTTGAAGTGTGTTTTTGAATATCTATTACAATATTTTTTGGTTCATCACCTTTTTCTTTCATAAGGCGAGAGACTTCTGAAGATATTTGAGAAATCTCGTAAGCTCCAGGTGAAACGGTTATAGTTTTATATCCACTTCCTGGATTATAACTAAACTTGTTGTTTTTCTCTGTGATATTAAAAAGGGTATTGTAAGTTTCCATTGACAACAAAGATGCCTCATATGAGGTAAGGGGGTCAAGTTGTAGTGGGTAAGGGAATGAAGCTGTGTAATCGCTCGTTGTGAAATTAAAACTAAGAATTGTGCTTCTCATCTTATTTAATATCTAATAAAATATCTTTGTATTGACATTTATTAATTATTTTCATGTTCATCAACTGATCTAAAATGGCTGAGGATTCATTAAAACAATTGTTGTTTCCAGCCTTCTTACTACCTAACAACAATAATAGCCTATTAACTAATTGTGATGGGTCATTTGGAAGAAAACTAACACCCGAACCAAGCTTACTTAAAGCATCAATAATATGTTTCTCCTTCTCATTCTTCTTACTTTTACCAGCAACAGAAACTCCATAATCAAGTGCATTTAGCAACTCAATATATACCCTATCTTCCTCTCTTTCCATATCAAGTGGTTCCTCAAAATATTTTGAACCGCTGAATCCGGGGTTTGTTAGAAGAAACATTAATCTTGGAGTTAATTTAACATTTGGTTGAGTAGAACTCAAGAACATCAATTCATCATTAAATATCAATACCTTTTCTTCCACAAGATGAAACACTGCTGGTTCTTCTGTTGGAATGAGACCTGCTCTGGTTTTTGAACCCGCCGAATATTCATTGTTTTGAAGAGCTTCCACAACATAATTAGGGGGTTGATTTACCTCCTCAAGTTTCCGAAATAATCCCTCGTCATCATATTCTAATTCACCAAGTTCTTGTTTTGTTATCTGACTAAAATCTTTGAGCATTTGAAGTTTTTTCGGAGTAAATTCTACCGTGGGAACTGTAGGGTGTTGAGTTTTCAAAAGTGGTTTAAAGAATTTCTCTTGTTTTCTTTCAAAGGCTTCTTCACCAGTTAGTTTCTGTCTCCGTTTCTTCTTTATCTCTTCCTGTTGTTTAACAACTTTTGAAACTAATTGTTGATGTTCCTTAAACTTTCTTTCTCTTTCTTCAGTATTCATTTTCTGTATTTATTTATTGAAAAATATCATTTAGTATCTCATCTTGTTTCACAACAATATATTTATATTTTCCAATCGTGTGTTTCATATAATTTTCAAATTCTTTTTTACTACATAACGTAGAGCAATTATCTCTCCAAAAATTATTTACATCTATTGAATTTAACTTAAATAAAATAAAAGTATTGGCATTGTTTCTTATTGAGCGTCGAGGGAGTTGAAAATATGATTGACTAAGATATATACAATTACAAGAAGAATGTCTCCCTCTTGTATAGTAGCTATCCATTACTGTTTGGTTTCTCTCATTAACACAATCATCAAAGATGACAAGGTTCTTTTTTGATTTATCTAAATCTTGAGGTGAAGGTATATCATCCGTATTATCACTGAGAATACAAGTTATGGGTTTCGATTTTGATTTCTGTGTATCACAAAATAATTGTATTATATCATCAATATTATAATCATTTAGTTTGTTTTGAAGTTTAAATAAACCGATAATGTCTTCCTTTTTAAGACCCGCATTAAAACCCTGTGAGAGTAGTTGATACTCGGGTTGAAAACTTGACTTTGTAAAAATTATTAAATTATCATAATCTAAAAAATTAGAACCAAGGAGCATCTTTAAAAGTAAACAGGTTTTTCCACATCCGCTTGAACCAACTATTAGACATCTCAATGAATTTGGAATGTTTTTATGGTTATTAAATTTTATCTTATTTTCCCAAACGGGTAAAAAATCATTCATTTATATATTTGGAAAACAAGTTATCCAACTTTTTTTGAGCTATTTGAGAAACTCTATATTTTATCCTGAGTTCGGGTTTAATTTCAAAATAATCCATTATTTTATTTATATAGTATCTTGTATTAACATTTCCATTAAAATTATTTTGAATAATAAATATCATTAAACCCTTATACATTTCCTCAATACAATTAGTCTCTTCCCTTGAAAGAAATGGTGTATTATCATCACAATACTTAACATTCATCTCTCTTATTAATCTTGTAAAGTAATTCATTTTTGGTTCTAATTTAAAAGAGTTATATATTTTTTTATATTTCCTATTATCATTAATTAAAATTAAATCACAGAAAATACATTGTTTATATGAATCCTCATCATTAAGCCCCACTCTATCACAAGCCGGACAATTCTCTAATTTATCATATGGAGAGTCTGGAAATTCTAAATATCCTTCAGAACTTATCATATTTATGTGGTAAATTTTTACTTAAACTAAACGCAAGTTTATTCATTAATAAATACAATGTTTCAAAGCACAAAAGACAAATTTCAATCAATCTCTACTTCGGTGGAAGATATAGAAAAATATGTCAAAGATGTTAAATTGAACAAAGATAAATATGGAAATTTTTGGGTAAAACCAGTTATGGAAAATAACATGAGCCCCTCTATTTCATTTAAAGGAAGAGCTCTAACTATACCTGGAAAGACATCCATTAAAGTAAATCTAACAAAAGTTTCTCCTCTACTCCTGGCAATTTATTCAAAGCTTGAAAAAGTGATTGACCACGATACTTTGAAAAAGAATGATAAGACCATTAATAATTCTAGAGGAGACATTTGTATTTTCTTTAATAATCCAAAGGGTGTAGATCTAAGTAAAATGAATGATGTTAATATTTCTGGTGAAATGTCATTTCATTCTATGATAGTTAGAGATTATTTAAAGATAACTTTTGATATAAAAATTGTAGAGATTGAATCTGTTAATGAAAGAAAGTATATAGATATTGATGGGAATATTTTTCTTGCTAATTAAATATGAGTCAATACAGCAGTGAAGATTTTACTATTTCATTGAACTCAGACGATAGTGATGATAGTATTTCATTGAACTTGGACGATGGTGATGATAGTATTTCATTGAACACAGATGATAGTTGTGTATGATTACTTTTATAATAACTTGAGGAAGAAATATCAAAATGATGTTAATCTACTTTATATGGATACAGATAGTTTTATTTTGAAAATTAATACCAACGATGTTTATTCAGACATGAAAAGAGACATTAATATCTATGACACGAGTAATTACAGTCCAGAGAGTGAGTTGTTCTCTTCTAAAAATAAAAAGGTGATTGGAAAGTTCAAGGATGAATTAGGAGGAAATGTTATGAGTGAATTTGTGGGATTGAGGTCAAAGGCTTATGCTTATAAATACATTGTGAATAACGTTGAAAAGACTGATAAGAAGTTAAAAGGTGTAAAGAAAAATGTTATTAAAGAAACAATAAACTTTAAGGATTATTATAACTGTTTAACAACAAAGAAAGAAGAGTTTAGAAAGATTAATGGAATAAGAAGTTATAAACATCAATTATATTCAGAAGAGATAAATAAGAAAGCATTGGGGGCTTTTGATGATAAGAGGTTTATTTTAGAAAATGGAATTGATAGTCTCCCTTATGGTTATATAAGTATATAAGTGATAAGATATATATATAAGTGATAAGATATATATAAGTGATAAGATATATATAAGTGATAAGTTAAAAAGGGGGGGGGGGGGTTGGGGATTTTAACGGGCTACCGCCGCCTTTTTTACTATTATATAAATGATAGAACCAAGTATCAACCAGACTAAAGAGTGGAGGTGTAATCAACCTTGGTATAAAAATGGAAAACATAATGAATGTGAAAAATATCAAATAGGTATAATTGAAAAGGCAACTGGTAAAAAAGTTCACAAAACAAATAAGAGAATTAATTTAAATACCGGTGAATTGGGTAAAAAAGATGGAAATATTTTTGAGTGGACGGAAAACTTTGATGGTTGTCAGGAAAATATATACTTTAATTTAAAAATGGTATGTGGCACTGGAGGCGCTCAAGCAAGAACATTGAGGGAGGTTTACCATTTTATCTTAGCTCAGTTAAAATATCTTAATAAAGAACCAAACTCAAACATATTTTTTGTTAATATATTAGATGGTGAAGAGAGTTGTAGGAGAATTAAATTATTTCCCACGCATAAACAAATATTTGTAGGGTCGTTGTTTGAGTGGGTTATATTCACCAGATGATATTAAGAGTAAAAGGTTAAAAGGTCCATGAGGTCAGAAGGATCACAGGTGTTTAAGTGGTCTAATGAATAAGGATAACATGTCAAAAGGTTAGAAGGTTCGTAAAGAACAGGGTGAGAGAAATATAGGTGTTTAGGGGCAATGAGGGAGGGAAAGAATTAATATGGAAGTGAATGGGTCAATGTTTGAGTGGGTCAAAGATTAATCTGCCAGATGATATGTAGAAGAAGGATGATAGGTCTATAAGAGAAAACAAATATTTGTAGTGTTTGAGTGGTCTAATGAACAACATTAAGGATAGGTACTACAGACAAAAGGTTCATAAAGATGAGGGTGGGAGAAATAGAGGTGTTTATGATTTTTGAAAAAGACAAGGGGGTAAATGACATTAGATAGGGATTTCCCATGTTAAACGGAGGTGTCCCAGAAGCAACATTATTACACTACTAACACTTTTCGCACTTGTGTTAGTGTTGAAAAACCACTTTTCGCACTTGTGTTAGTGTTGAAAAACCACTTTTCGCACTTGTGTTAGTGTTGAAAAACCACTTTTCGCACTTGTGTTGGTGCAGGAAACGACTTTTTCACATGTATTAGTGTGGAAAAAACACTTTTCGCACTTGTGTTGGTGCAGGAAACGACTTTTTCACTTGTATTAGTGTGGAAAAAACACTTTTCGCACTTGTGTTAGTGTTGAAAAACCACTTTTCGCACTTGTGTTAGTGTTGAAAAACCACTTTTCGCACTTGTGTCAGTGTTGAAAAACCACTTTTCGCACTTGTATTAGTGTTGAAAAACCACTTTTCGCACTTGTGTCAGTGTTGAAAAACCACTTTTCGCACTTGTGTTAGTGTTGAAAAACCACTTTTTGCACTTGTGTTCGTGTTGAAAAACCACTTTTCACACTTGTGTTGGTGCAGGAAACCACTTTTGCACTTGTGTTCGTGTGGAAAAAACACTTTTCGCACTTGTGTTAGTGTTGAAAAACCACTTTCCGCACTTGTGTCAGTGTTGAAAAACCACTTTTCGCACTTGTGTTAGTGTTGAAAAACCACTTTTTCCACTTGTGTTCGTGTTGAAAAACCACTTTTCACACTTGTGTTGGTGCAGGAAACCACTTTTGCACTTGTGTTCATGTGGAAAAAACACTTTTCGCACTTGTGTTAGTGTTGAAAAACCACTTTCCGCACTTGTGTTAGTGTTGAAAAACCACTTTTCGCACTTGTGTTGGTGCAGGAAACCACTTTTGCACTTGTATTAGTGTGGAAAAAACACTTTTCGCACTTGTGTTAGTGTTGAAAAACCACTTTTCGCACTTGTGTTAGTGTTGAAAAACCACTTTTCGCACTTGTGTTGGTGCAGTAAACCACTTTTGCACTTGTATTAGTGTGGAAAATACACTTTTCGCACTTGTGTTAGTGTTGAAAAACCACTTTTCGCACTTGTGTTAGTGTTGAAAAACCACTTTTCGCACTTGTGTTAGTGTTGAAAAACCACTTTTCGCACTTGTGTTGGTGCAGGAAACCACTTTTGCACTTGTATTAGTGTGGAAAAAACACTTTTCGCACTTGTGTTAGTGTTGAAAAACCACTTTTCGCACTTGTGTTAGTGTTGAAAAACCACTTTTCGCACTTATGTTGGTGCAGGAAACCACTTTTGCACTTGTATTAGTGTGGAAAAAACACTTTTCGCACTTGTGTTTGTGTTGAAAAACCACTTTTCGCACTTGTGTTAGTGTTGAAAAACCACTTTTCGCACTTGTGTTAGTGTTGAAAAACCACTTTTTGCACTTGTGTTGGTGCAGGAAACCACTTTTGCACTTGTATTAGTGTGGAAAAAACACTTTTCGCACTTGTGTTAGTGTTGAAAAACCACTTTCCGCACTTGTGTTAGTGTTGAAAAACCACTTTTCGCACTTGTGTTGGTGCAGGAAACCACTTTTGCACTTGTATTAGTGTGGAAAAAACACTTTTCGCACTTGTGTTAGTGTTGAAAAACCACATTTCGCACTTGTGTTAGTGTTGAAAAACCACTTTTCTCACTTGTGTTGGTACAGGAAACCACTTTTGCACTTGTATTAGTGTGGAAAAAACACTTTTCGCACTTGTGTTATTGTTGAAAAACCACTTTTCGCACTTGCGTTAATGTTGAAAAACCACTTTTCGCACTTGCGTTAATGTTGAAAAACCACTTTTCGCACTTGTGTTAGTGTTGAAAAACCACTTTTCGCACTTGTGTTAGTGTTGAAAAACCACTTTTCGCACTTGTGTTGGTGCAGGAAACCACTTTTGCACTTGTATTAGTGTGGAAAAAACACTTTTCGCACTTGTGTTAGTGTTGAAAAACCACTTTTCGCACTTGTGTTAGTGTTGAAAAACCACTTTTCGCACTTGTGTTAGTGTTGAAAAACCACGTTTTGCACTTGTGTTGGTGCAGGAAACCACTTTTCGCACTTGTGTTGGTGCAGGAAACCACTTTTGCACTTGTATTAGTGTGGAAAAAACACTTTTCGCACTTGTGTTAGTGTTGAAAAACCACTTTTCGCACTTGTGTCAGTGTTGAAAAACCACTTTTCGCACTTGTGTTAGTGTTGAAAAACCACTTTTCGCACTTGTGTTGGTGCAGGAAACCACTTTTGCACTTGTATTAGTGTGGAAAAAACACTTTTCGCACTTGTGTTAGTGTTGAAAAACCACTTTTCGCACTTGTGTTAGTGTTGAAAAACCACTTTTCGCACTTGTGTTAGTGTTGAAAAACCACTTTTCGCACTTGTGTTGGTGCAGGAAACCACTTTTGCACTTGTATTAGTGTGGAAAAAACACTTTTCGCACTTGTGTTAGTGTTGAAAAACCACTTTTCGCACTTGTGTTAGTGTTGAAAAACCACTTTTCGCACTTGTTAGTGTTGAAAAACCACTTTTCGCACTGGTGTTGGTGCAGGAAACCACTTTTGCACTTGTATTAGTGTGGAAAAAACACTTGCCGCACTTGTGTTAGTGTTGAAAAACCACTTTTCGCACTTGTGTTAGTGTTGAAAAACCACTTTTCGCACTTGTGTTGGTGCAGGAAACCACTTTTGCACTTGTATTAGTGTGGAAAAAACACTTTTCGCACTTGTGTTAGTGTTGAAAAACCACTTTTCGCACTTGTGTTAGTGTTGAAAAACCACTTTTCGCACTTGTGTTAGTGTTGAAAAACCACTTTTCGCACTTGTGTTGGTGCAGGAACCACTTTTGCACTTGTATTAGTGTGGAAACAACACTTTTCGCACTTGTGTTAGTGTTGAAAAACCACTTTTCGCACTTGTGTCAGTGTTGAAAAACCACTTTTCGCACTTGTGTTGGTGCAGGAACCACTTTTGCACTTGTATTAGTGTGGAAAAAACACTTTTCGCACTTGTGTTAGTGTTGAAAAACCACTTTTCGCACTTGTGTCAGTGTTGAAAAACCACTTTTCGCACTTGTGTTAGTGTTGAAAAACCACTTTTTGCACTTGTGTTCGTGTTGAAAAACCACTTTTCACACTTGTGTTGGTGCAGGAAACCACTTTTGCACTTGTATTCGTGTGGAAAAAACACTTTTCGCACTTGTGTTACTGTTGAAAAACCACTTTCCGCACTTGTGTTAGTGTTGAAAAACCACTTTTCGCACTTGTGTTGGTGCAGGAAACCACTTTTGCACTTGTATTAGTGTGGAAAAAACACTTTTCGCACTTGTGTTAGTGTTGAAAAACCACTTTTCGCACTTGTGTTAGTGTTGAAAAACCACTTTTCGCACTTGTGTTGGTGCAGTAAACCACTTTTGCACTTGTATTAGTGTGGAAAATACACTTTTCGCACTTGTGTTAGTGTTGAAAAACCACTGTTCGCACTTGTGTTAGTGTTGAAAAACCACTTTTCGCACTTGTGTTAGTGTTGAAAAACCACTTTTCGCACTTGGGTTGGTGCAGGAAACCACTTTTGCACTTGTATTAGTGTGGAAAAAACACTTTTCGCACTTGTGTTAGTGTTGAAAAACCACTTTTCGCACTTGTGTTAGTGTTGAAAAACCACTTTTCGTACTTATGTTGGTGCAGGAAACCACTTTTGCACTTGTATTAGTGTGGAAAAAACACTTTTCGCACTTGTGTTTGTGTTGAAAAACCACTTTTCGCACTTGTGTTAGTGTTGAAAAACCACTTTTCGCACTTGTGTTAGTGTTGAAAAACCACTTTTTGCACTTGTGTTGGTGCAGGAAACCACTTTTGCACTTGTATTAGTGTGGAAAAAACACTTTTCGCACTTGTGTTAGTGTTGAAAAACCACTTTCCGCACTTGTGTTAGTGTTGAAAAACCACTTTTCGCACTTGTGTTGGTGCAGGAAACCACTTTTGCACTTGTATTAGTGTGGAAAAAACACTTTTCGCACTTGTGTTAGTGTTGAAAAACCACTTTTCGCACTTGTGTTAGTGTTGAAAAACCACTTTTCGCACTTGTGTTAGTGTTGAAAAACCACTTTTTGCACTTGTGTTGGTGCAGGAAACCACTTTTGCACTTGTATTAGTGTGGAAAAAACACCTTTCGCACTTGTGTTAGTGTTGAAAAACCACTTTTCGCACTTTGTTAGTGTTGAAAAACCACTTTTCGCACTTGTGTTGGTGCAGGAAACCACTTTTGCACTTGTATTAGTGTGGAAAAAACACTTTTCGCACTTGTGATTGTGTTGAAAAACCACATTTCGCACTTGTGTTAGTGTTGAAAAACCACTTTTCGCACTTGTGTTGGTACAGGAAACCACTTTTGCACTTGTATTAGTGTGGAAAAAACACTTTTCGCACTTGTGTTATTGTTGAAAAACCACTTTTCGCACTTGCGTTAATGTTGAAAAACCACTTTTCGCACTTGTGTTAGTGTTGAAAAACCACTTTTCGCACTTGTGTTAGTGTTGAAAAACCACTTTTCGCACTTGTGTTGGTGCAGGAAACCACTTTTGCACTTGTATTAGTGTGGAAAAAACACTTTTCGCACTTGTGTTAGTGTTGAAAAACCACTTTTCGCACTTGTGTTAGTGTTGAAAAACCACTTTTCGCACTTATGTTGGTGCAGGAAACCACTTTTGCACTTGTATTAGTGTGGAAAAAACACTTTTCGCACTTGTGTTTGTGTTGAAAAACCACTTTTCGCACTTGTGTTAGTGTTGAAAAACACTTTTCGCACTTGTGTTAGTGTTGAAAAACCACTTTTTGCACTTGTGTTGGTGCAGGAAACCACTTTTGCACTTGTATTAGTGTGGAAAAAACACTTTTCGCACTTGTGTTAGTGTTGAAAAACCACTTTCCGCACTTGTGTTAGTGTTGAAAAACCACTTTTCGCACTTGTGGTTGGTGCAGGAAACCACTTTTGCACTTGTATTAGTGTGGAAAAAACACTTTTCGCACTTGTGTTAGTGTTGAAAAACCACATTTCGCACTTGTGTTAGTGTTGAAAAACCACTTTTCTCACTTGTGTTGGTACAGGAAACCACTTTTGCACTTGTATTAGTGTGGAAAAAACACTTTTCGCACTTGTGTTATTGTTGAAAAACCACTTTTCGCACTTGCGTTAATGTTGAAAAACCACTTTTCGCACTTGCGTTAATGTTGAAAAACCACTTTTCGCACTTGTGTTAGTGTTGAAAAACCACTTTTCGCACTTGTGTTAGTGTTGAAAAACCACTTTTCGCACTTGTGTTGGTGCAGGAAACCACTTTTGCACTTGTATTAGTGTGGAAAAAACACTTTTCGCACTTGTGTTAGTGTTGAAAAACCACTTTTCGCACTTGTGTTAGTGTTGAAAAACCACTTTTCGCACTTGTGTTAGTGTTGAAAAACCACGTTTTGCACTTGTGTTGGTGCAGGAAACCACTTTTCGCACTTGTGTTGGTGCAGGAAACCACTTTTGCACTTGTATTAGTGTGGAAAAAACACTTTTCGCACTTGTGTTAGTGTTGAAAAACCACTTTTCGCACTTGTGTCAGTGTTGAAAAACCACTTTTCGCACTTGTGTTAGTGTTGAAAAACCACTTTTCGCACTTGTGTTGGTGCAGGAAACCACTTTTGCACTTGTATTAGTGTGGAAAAAACACTTTTCGCACTTGTGTTAGTGTTGAAAAACCACTTTTCGCACTTGTGTTAGTGTTGAAAAACCACTTTTCGCACTTGTGTTAGTGTTGAAAAACCACTTTTCGCACTTGTGTTGGTGCAGGAAACCACTTTTGCACTTGTATTAGTGTGGAAAAAACACTTTTCGCACTTGTGTTAGTGTTGAAAAACCACTTTTCGCACTTGTGTTAGTGTTGAAAAACCACTTTTCGCACTTGTTAGTGTTGAAAAACCACTTTTCGCACTGGTGTTGGTGCAGGAAACCACTTTTGCACTTGTATTAGTGTGGAAAAAACACTTGCCGCACTTGTGTTAGTGTTGAAAAACCACTTTTCGCACTTGTGTTAGTGTTGAAAAACCACTTTTCGCACTTGTGTTGGTGCAGGAAACCACTTTTGCACTTGTATTAGTGTGGAAAAAACACTTTTCGCACTTGTGTTAGTGTTGAAAAACCACTTTTCGCACTTGTGTTAGTGTTGAAAAACCACTTTTCGCACTTGTGTTAGTGTTGAAAAACCACTTTTCGCACTTGTGTTGGTGCAGGAACCACTTTTGCACTTGTATTAGTGTGGAAACAACACTTTTCGCACTTGTGTTAGTGTTGAAAAACCACTTTTCGCACTTGTGTCAGTGTTGAAAAACCACTTTTCGCACTTGTGTTGGTGCAGGAACCACTTTTGCACTTGTATTAGTGTGGAAAAAACACTTTTCGCACTTGTGTTAGTGTTGAAAAACCACTTTTCGCACTTGTGTCAGTGTTGAAAAACCACTTTTCGCACTTGTGTTAGTGTTGAAAAACCACTTTTTGCACTTGTGTTCGTGTTGAAAAACCACTTTTCACACTTGTGTTGGTGCAGGAAACCACTTTTGCACTTGTATTCGTGTGGAAAAAACACTTTTCGCACTTGTGTTACTGTTGAAAAACCACTTTCCGCACTTGTGTTAGTGTTGAAAAACCACTTTTCGCACTTGTGTTGGTGCAGGAAACCACTTTTGCACTTGTATTAGTGTGGAAAAAACACTTTTCGCACTTGTGTTAGTGTTGAAAAACCACTTTTCGCACTTGTGTTAGTGTTGAAAAACCACTTTTCGCACTTGTGTTGGTGCAGTAAACCACTTTTGCACTTGTATTAGTGTGGAAAATACACTTTTCGCACTTGTGTTAGTGTTGAAAAACCACTTTTCGCACTTGTGTTAGTGTTGAAAAACCACTTTTCGCACTTGTGTTAGTGTTGAAAAACCACTTTTCGCACTTGGGTTGGTGCAGGAAACCACTTTTGCACTTGTATTAGTGTGGAAAAAACACTTTTCGCACTTGTGTTAGTGTTGAAAAACCACTTTTCGCACTTGTGTTAGTGTTGAAAAACCACTTTTCGTACTTATGTTGGTGCAGGAAACCACTTTTGCACTTGTATTAGTGTGGAAAAAACACTTTTCGCACTTGTGTTTGTGTTGAAAAACCACTTTTCGCACTTGTGTTAGTGTTGAAAAACCACTTTTCGCACTTGTGTTAGTGTTGAAAAACCACTTTTTGCACTTGTGTTGGTGCAGGAAACCACTTTTGCACTTGTATTAGTGTGGAAAAAACACTTTTCGCACTTGTGTTAGTGTTGAAAAACCACTTTCCGCACTTGTGTTAGTGTTGAAAAACCACTTTTCGCACTTGTGTTGGTGCAGGAAACCACTTTTGCACTTGTATTAGTGTGGAAAAAACACTTTTCGCACTTGTGTTAGTGTTGAAAAACCACTTTTCGCACTTGTGTTAGTGTTGAAAAACCACTTTTCGCACTTGTGTTAGTGTTGAAAAACCACTTTTTGCACTTGTGTTGGTGCAGGAAACCACTTTTGCACTTGTATTAGTGTGGAAAAAACACCTTTCGCACTTGTGTTAGTGTTGAAAAACCACTTTTCGCACTTTGTTAGTGTTGAAAAACCACTTTTCGCACTTGTGTTGGTGCAGGAAACCACTTTTGCACTTGTATTAGTGTGGAAAAAACACTTTTCGCACTTGTGATTGTGTTGAAAAACCACATTTCGCACTTGTGTTAGTGTTGAAAAACCACTTTTCGCACTTGTGTTGGTACAGGAAACCACTTTTGCACTTGTATTAGTGTGGAAAAAACACTTTTCGCACTTGTGTTATTGTTGAAAAACCACTTTTCGCACTTGCGTTAATGTTGAAAAACCACTTTTCGCACTTGTGTTAGTGTTGAAAAACCACTTTTCGCACTTGTGTTAGTGTTGAAAAACCACTTTTCGCACTTGTGTTGGTGCAGGAAACCACTTTTGCACTTGTATTAGTGTGGAAAAAACACTTTTCGCACTTGTGTTAGTGTTGAAAAACCACTTTTCGCACTTGTGTTAGTGTTGAAAAACCACTTTTCGCACTTGTGTTAGTGTTGAAAAACCACTTTTCGCACTTGTGTTGGTGCAGGAAACCACTTTTGCACTTGTATTAGTGTGGAAAAAACACTTTTCGCACTTGTGTTAGTGTTGAAAAACCACTTTTCGCATTTGTGTCAGTGTTGAAAAACCACTTTTCGCACTTGTGTTAGTGTTGAAAAACCACTTTTCGCACTTGTGTTGGTGCAGGAAACCACTTTTGCACTTGTATTAGTGTGGAAAAAACACTTTTCGCACTTGTGTTAGTGTTGAAAAACCACTTTTCGCACTTGTGTTAGTGTTGAAAAACCACTTTTCGCACTTGTGTTAGTGTTGAAAAACCACTTTTCGCACTTGTGTTGGTGCAGGAAACGACTTTTTCACATGTATTAGTGTGGAAAAAACACTTTTCGCACTTGTGTTGGTGCAGGAAACGACTTTTTCACTTGTATTAGTGTGGAAAAAACACTTTTCGCACTTGTGTTAGTGTTGAAAAACCACTTTTCGCACTTGTGTTAGTGTTGAAAAACCACTTTTCGCACTTGTGTCAGTGTTGAAAAACCACTTTTCGCACTTGTATTAGTGTTGAAAAACCACTTTTCGCACTTGTGTCAGTGTTGAAAAACCACTTTTCGCACTTGTGTTAGTGTTGAAAAACCACTTTTTGCACTTGTGTTCGTGTTGAAAAACCACTTTTCACACTTGTGTTGGTGCAGGAAACCACTTTTGCACTTGTGTTCGTGTGGAAAAAACACTTTTCGCACTTGTGTTAGTGTTGAAAAACCACTTTCCGCACTTGTGTCAGTGTTGAAAAACCACTTTTCGCACTTGTGTTAGTGTTGAAAAACCACTTTTTCCACTTGTGTTCGTGTTGAAAAACCACTTTTCACACTTGTGTTGGTGCAGGAAACCACTTTTGCACTTGTGTTCGTGTGGAAAAAACACTTTTCGCACTTGTGTTAGTGTTGAAAAACCACTTTCCGCACTTGTGTTAGTGTTGAAAAACCACTTTTCGCACTTGTGTTGGTGCAGGAAACCACTTTTGCACTTGTATTAGTGTGGAAAAAACACTTTTCGCACTTGTGTTAGTGTTGAAAAACCACTTTTCGCACTTGTGTTAGTGTTGAAAAACCACTTTTCGCACTTGTGTTGGTGCAGTAAACCACTTTTGCACTTGTATTAGTGTGGAAAATACACTTTTCGCACTTGTGTTAGTGTTGAAAAACCACTTTTCGCACTTGTGTTAGTGTTGAAAAACCACTTTTCGCACTTGTGTTAGTGTTGAAAAACCACTTTTCGCACTTGTGTTGGTGCAGGAAACCACTTTTGCACTTGTATTAGTGTGGAAAAAACACTTTTCGCACTTGTGTTAGTGTTGAAAAACCACTTTTCGCACTTGTGTTAGTGTTGAAAAACCACTTTTCGCACTTATGTTGGTGCAGGAAACCACTTTTGCACTTGTATTAGTGTGGAAAAAACACTTTTCGCACTTGTGTTTGTGTTGAAAAACCACTTTTCGCACTTGTGTTAGTGTTGAAAAACCACTTTTCGCACTTGTGTTAGTGTTGAAAAACCACTTTTTGCACTTGTGTTGGTGCAGGAAACCACTTTTGCACTTGTATTAGTGTGGAAAAAACACTTTTCGCACTTGTGTTAGTGTTGAAAAACCACTTTCCGCACTTGTGTTAGTGTTGAAAAACCACTTTTCGCACTTGTGTTGGTGCAGGAAACCACTTTTGCACTTGTATTAGTGTGGAAAAAACACTTTTCGCACTTGTGTTAGTGTTGAAAAACCACATTTCGCACTTGTGTTAGTGTTGAAAAACCACTTTTCGCACTTGTGTTGGTACAGGAAACCACTTTTGCACTTGTATTAGTGTGGAAAAAACACTTTTCGCACTTGTGTTATTGTTGAAAAACCACTTTTCGCACTTGCGTTAATGTTGAAAAACCACTTTTCGCACTTGCGTTAATGTTGAAAAACCACTTTTCGCACTTGTGTTAGTGTTGAAAAACCACTTTTCGCACTTGTGTTAGTGTTGAAAAACCACTTTTCGCACTTGTGTTGGTGCAGGAAACCACTTTTGCACTTGTATTAGTGTGGAAAAAACACTTTTCGCACTTGTGTTAGTGTTGAAAAACCACTTTTCGCACTTGTGTTAGTGTTGAAAAACCACTTTTCGCACTTGTGTTAGTGTTGAAAAACCACTTTTCGCACTTGTGTTGGTGCAGGAAACCACTTTTGCACTTGTATTAGTGTGGAAAAAACACTTTTCGCACTTGTGTTAGTGTTGAAAAACCACTTTTCGCACTTGTGTCAGTGTTGAAAAACCACTTTTCGCACTTGTGTTAGTGTTGAAAAACCACTTTTCGCACTTGTGTTGGTGCAGGAAACCACTTTTGCACTTGTATTAGTGTGGAAAAAACACTTTTCGCACTTGTGTTAGTGTTGAAAAACCACTTTTCGCACTTGTGTTAGTGTTGAAAAACCACTTTTCGCACTTGTGTTAGTGTTGAAAAACCACTTTTCGCACTTGTGTTGGTGCAGGAAACGACTTTTTCACATGTATTAGTGTGGAAAAACACTTTTCGCACTTGTGTTGGTGCAGGAAACGACTTTTTCACTTGTATTAGTGTGGAAAAAACACTTTTCGCACTTGTGTTAGTGTTGAAAAACCACTTTTCGCACTTGTGTTAGTGTTGAAAAAACCACTTTTCGCACGTGTGTTAGTGTTGAAAAACCACTTTTCGCACTTGTGTTAGTGTTGAAAAACCACTTTTCGCACTTGTGTTGGTGCAGGAAACCACTTTTGCACTTGTATTAGTGTGGAAAAAACACTTTTCGCACTTGTGTTAGTGTTGAAAAACCACTTTTCGCACTTGTGTTACTGTTGAAAAACCACTTTTCGCACTTGTGTTAGTGTTGAAAAACCACTTTTCGCACTTGTGTTGGTGCAGGAAACCACTTTTGCACTTGTATTAGTGTGGAAAAAACACTTTTCGCACTTGTGTTAGTGTTGAAAAACCACTTTTCGCACTTGTGTTAGTGTTGAAAAACCACTTTTCGCACTTGTGTTGGTGCAGGAAACCACTTTTGCACTTGTATTAGTGTGGAAAAAAACACTTTTCGCACTTGTGTTAGTGTTGAAAAACCACTTTTCGCACTTGTGTTAGTGTTGAAAAACCACTTTTCGCACTTGTGTTAGTTTTGAAAAACCACTTTTCGCACTGGTGTTGGTGCAGGAAACCACTTTTGCACTTGTATTAGTGTGGAAAAAACACTTGCCGCACTTGTGTTAGTGTTGAAAAACCACTTTTCGCACTTGTGTTAGTGTTGAAAAACCACTTTTCGCACCTGTGTTGGTGCAGGAAACCACTTTTGCACTTGTATTAGTGTGGAAAAAACACTTTTCGCACTTGTGTTAGTGTTGAAAAACCACTTTTCGCACTTGTGTTAGTGTTGAAAAACCACTTTTCGCACTTGTGTTAGTGTTGAAAAACCACTTTTCGCACTTGTGTTGGTGCAGGAACCACTTTTGCACTTGTATTAGTGTGGAAAAAACACTTTTCGCACTTGTGTTAGTGTTGAAAAACCACTTTTCGCACTTGTGTCAGTGTTGAAAAACCACTTTTCGCACTTGTGTTGGTGCAGGAACCACTTTTGCACTTGTATTAGTGTGGAAAAAACACTTTTCGCACTTGTGTTAGTGTTTAAAAACCACTTTTCGCACTTGTGTCAGTGTTGAAAAACCACTTTTCGCACTTGTGTTAGTGTTGAAAAACCACTTTTTGCACTTGTGTTCGTGTTGAAAAACCACTTTTCACACTTGTGTTGGTGCAGGAAACCACTTTTGCACTTGTATTCGTGTGGAAAAAACACTTTTCGCACTTGTGTTACTGTTGAAAAACCACTTTCCGCACTTGTGTTAGTGTTGAAAAACCACTTTTCGCACTTGTGTTGGTGCAGGAAACCACTTTTGCACTTGTATTAGTGTGGAAAAAACACTTTTCGCACTTGTGTTAGTGTTGAAAAACCACTTTTCGCACTTGTGTTAGTGTTGAAAAACCACTTTTCGCACTTGTGTTGGTGCAGTAAACCACTTTTGCACTTGTATTAGTGTGGAAAATACACTTTTCGCACTTGTGTTAGTGTTGAAAAACCACTTTTCGCACTTGTGTTAGTGTTGAAAAACCACTTTTCGCACTTGTGTTAGTGTTGAAAAACCACTTTTCGCACTTGTGTTGGTGCAGGAAACCACTTTTGCACTTGTATTAGTGTGGAAAAAACACTTTTCGCACTTGTGTTAGTGTTGAAAAACCACTTTTCGCACTTGTGTTAGTGTTGAAAAACCACTTTTCGCACTTATGTTGGTGCAGGAAACCACTTTTGCACTTGTATTAGTGTGGAAAAAACACTTTTCGCACTTGTGTTTGTGTTGAAAAACCACTTTTCGCACTTGTGTTAGTGTTGAAAAACCACTTTTCGCACTTGTGTTAGTGTTGAAAAACCACTTTTTGCACTTGTGTTGGTGCAGGAAACCACTTTTGCACTTGTATTAGTGTGGAAAAAACACTTTTCGCACTTGTGTTAGTGTTGAAAAACCACTTTCCGCACTTGTGTTAGTGTTGAAAAACCACTTTTCGCACTTGTGTTGGTGCAGGAAACCACTTTTGCACTTGTATTAGTGTGGAAAAAACACTTTTCGCACTTGTGTTAGTGTTGAAAAACCACTTTTCGCACTTGTGTTAGTGTTGAAAAACCACTTTTCGCACTTGTGTTAGTGTTGAAAAACCACTTTTTGCACTTGTGTTGGTGCAGGAAACCACTTTTGCACTTGTATTAGTGTGGAAAAAACACTTTTCGCACTTGTGTTAGTGTTGAAAAACCACTTTTCGCACTTTGTTAGTGTTGAAAAACCACTTTTCGCACTTGTGTTGGTGCAGGAAACCACTTTTGCACTTGTATTAGTGTGGAAAAAACACTTTTCGCACTTGTGTTAGTGTTGAAAAACCACATTTCGCACTTGTGTTAGTGTTGAAAAACCACTTTTCGCACTTGTGTTGGTACAGGAAACCACTTTTGCACTTGTATTAGTGTGGAAAAAACACTTTTCGCACTTGTGTTATTGTTGAAAAACCACTTTTCGCACTTGCGTTAATGTTGAAAAACCACTTTTCGCACTTGTGTTAGTGTTGAAAAACCACTTTTCGCACTTGTGTTAGTGTTGAAAAACCACTTTTCGCACTTGTGTTGGTGCAGGAAACCACTTTTGCACTTGTATTAGTGTGGAAAAAACACTTTTTCGCACTTGTGTTAGTGTTGAAAAACCACTTTTCGCACTTGTGTTAGTGTTGAAAAACCACTTTTCGCACTTGTGTTAGTGTTGAAAAACCACTTTTCGCACTTGTGTTGGTGCAGGAAACCACTTTTGCACTTGTATTAGTGTGGAAAAAACACTTTTCGCACTTGTGTTAGTGTTGAAAAACCACTTTTCGCACTTGTGTCAGTGTTGAAAAACCACTTTTCGCACTTGTGTTAGTGTTGAAAAACCACTTTTCGCACTTGTGTTGGTGCAGGAAACCACTTTTGCACTTGTATTAGTGTGGAAAAAACACTTTTCGCACTTGTGTTAGTGTTGAAAAACCACTTTTCGCACTTGTGTTAGTGTTGAAAAACCACTTTTCGCACTTGTGTTAGTGTTGAAAAACCACTTTTCGCACTTGTGTTGGTGCAGGAAACGACTTTTTCACATGTATTAGTGTGGAAAAAACACTTTTCGCACTTGTGTAGGTGCAGGAAACGACTTTTTCACTTGTATTAGTGTGGAAAAAACACTTTTCGCACTTGTGTTAGTGTTGAAAAACCACTTTTCGCACTTGTGTTAGTGTTGAAAAACCACTTTTCGCACGTGTGTTAGTGTTGAAAAACCACTTTTCGCACTTGTGTTAGTGTTGAAAAACCACTTTTCGCACTTGTGTTGGTGCAGGAAACCACTTTTGCACTTGTATTAGTGTGGAAAAAACACTTTTCGCACTTGTGTTAGTGTTGAAAAACCACTTTTCGCACTTGTGTTAGTGTTGAAAAACCACTTTTCGCACTTGTGTTAGTGTTGAAAAACCACATTTCGCACTTGTGTTGGTGCAGGAAACCACTTTTGCACTTGTATTAGTGTGGAAAAAACACTTTTCGCACTTGTGTTAGTGTTGAAAAACCACTTTTCGCACTTGTGTTAGTGTTGAAAAACCACTTTTCGCACTTGTGTTAGTGTTGAAAAACCACTTTTCGCACTTGTGTTGGTGCAGGAAACCACTTTTGCACTTGTATTAGTGTGGAAAAAACACTTTTCGCACTTGTGTTAGTGTTGAAAAACCACTTTTCGCACTTGTGTTAGTGTTGAAAAACCACTTTTCGCACTTATGTTGGTGCAGGAAACCACTTTTGCACTTGTATTAGTGTGGAAAAAACACTTTTCGCACTTGTGTTTGTGTTGAAAAACCACTTTTCGCACTTGTGTTAGTGTTGAAAAACCACTTTTCGCACTTGTGTTAGTGTTGAAAAACCACTTTTTGCACTTGTGTTGGTGCAGGAAACCACTTTTGCACTTGTATTAGTGTGGAAAAAACACTTTTCGCACTTGTGTTAGTGTTGAAAAACCACTTTCCGCACTTGTGTTAGTGTTGAAAAACCACTTTTCGCACTTGTGTTGGTGCAGGAAACCACTTTTGCACTTGTATTAGTGTGGAAAAAACACTTTTCGCACTTGTGTTAGTGTTGAAAAACCACTTTTCGCACTTGTGTTAGTGTTGAAAAACCACTTTTTGCACTTGTGTTGGTGCAGGAAACCACTTTTGCACTTGTATTAGTGTTGAAAAACCACTTTTCGCACTTGTGTTAGTGTTGAAAAACCACTTTTCGCACTTGTGTTAGTGTTGAAAAACCACTTTTTGCACTTGTGTTGGTGCAGGAAACCACTTTTGCACTTGTATTAGTGTGGAAAAAACACTTTTCGCACTTGTGTTAGTGTTGAAAAACCACTTTCCGCACTTGTGTTAGTGTTGAAAAACCACTTTTCGCACTTGTGTTGGTGCAGGAAACCACTTTTGCACTTGTATTAGTGTGGAAAAAACACTTTTCGCACTTGTGTTAGTGTTGAAAAACCACTTTCCGCACTTGTGTTAGTGTTGAAAAACCACTTTTCGCACTTGTGTTGGTGCAGGAAACCACTTTTGCACTTGTATTAGTGTTGAAAAACCACTTTTCGCACTTGTGTTAGTGTTGAAAAACCACTTTTCGCACTTGTGTTAGTGTTGAAAAACCACTTTTTGCACTTGTGTTGGTGCAGGAAACCACTTTTGCACTTGTATTAGTGTGGAAAAAACACTTTTCGCACTTGTGTTAGTGTTGAAAAACCACTTTTCGCACTTTGTTAGTGTTGAAAAACCACTTTTCGCACTTGTGTTGGTGCAGGAAACCACTTTTGCACTTGTATTAGTGTGGAAAAAACACTTTTCGCACTTGTGTTAGTGTTGAAAAACCACATTTCGCACTTGTGTTAGTGTTGAAAAACCACTTTTCGCACTTGTGTTGGTACAGGAAACCACTTTTGCACTTGTATTAGTGTGGAAAAAACACTTTTCGCACTTGTGTTATTGTTGAAAAACCACTTTTCGCACTTGCGTTAATGTTGAAAAACCACTTTTCGCACTTGTGTTAGTGTTGAAAAACCACTTTTCGCACTTGTGTTAGTGTTGAAAAACCACTTTTCGCACTTGTGTTGGTGCAGGAAACCACTTTTGCACTTGTATTAGTGTGGAAAAAACACTTTTCGCACTTGTGTTAGTGTTGAAAAACCACTTTTCGCACTTGTGTTAGTGTTGAAAAACCACTTTTCGCACTTGTGTTAGTGTTGAAAAACCACTTTTCGCACTTGTGTTGGTGCAGGAAACCACTTTTGCACTTGTATTAGTGTGGAAAAAACACTTTTCGCACTTGTGTTAGTGTTGAAAAACCACTTTTCGCACTTGTGTCAGTGTTGAAAAACCACTTTTCGCACTTGTGTTAGTGTTGAAAAACCACTTTTCGCACTTGTGTTGGTGCAGGAAACCACTTTTGCACTTGTATTAGTGTGGAAAAAACACTTTTCGCACTTGTGTTAGTGTTGAAAAACCACTTTTCGCACTTGTGTTAGTGTTGAAAAACCACTTTTCGCACTTGTGTTAGTGTTGAAAAACCACTTTTCGCACTTGTGTTGGTGCAGGAAACGACTTTTTCACATGTATTAGTGTGGAAAAAACACTTTTCGCACTTGTGTTGGTGCAGGAAACGACTTTTTCACTTGTATTAGTGTGGAAAAAACACTTTTCGCACTTGTGTTAGTGTTGAAAAACCACTTTTCGCACTTGTGTTAGTGTTGAAAAACCACTTTTCGCACGTGTGTTAGTGTTGAAAAACCACTTTTCGCACTTGTGTTAGTGTTGAAAAACCACTTTTCGCACTTGTGTTGGTGCAGGAAACCACTTTTGCACTTGTATTAGTGTGGAAAAAACACTTTTCGCACTTGTGTTAGTGTTGAAAAACCACTTTTCGCACTTGTGTTAGTGTTGAAAAACCACTTTTCGCACTTGTGTTAGTGTTGAAAAACCACATTTCGCTCTTGTGTTGGTGCAGGAAACCACTTTTGCACTTGTATTAGTGTGGAAAAAACACTTTTCGCACTTGTGTTAGTGTTGAAAAACCACTTTTCGCACTTGTGTTAGTGTTGAAAAACCACTTTTCGCACTTGTGTTGGTGCAGGAAACCACTTTTGCACTTGTATTAGTGTGGAAAAAACACTTTTCGCACTTGTGTTAGTGTTGAAAAACCACTTTTTGCACTTGTGTTAGTGTTGAAAAACCACATTTCGCACTTGTGTTAGTGTTGAAAAACCACTTTTCGCACTTGTGTTGGTACAGGAAACCACTTTTGCACTTGTATTAGTGTGGAAAAAACACTTTTCGCACTTGTGATAGTGTTGAAAAACCACTTTTCGCACTTGTGTTAATGTTGAAAAACCACTTTTCGCACTTGTGTTAGTGTTGAAAAACCACTTTTCGCACTTGTGTTAGTGTTGAAAAACCACTTTTCGCACTTGTGTTGGTGCAGGAAACCACTCTTGCACTTGTATTAGTGTGGAAAAAACACTTTTCGCACTTGTGTTAGTGTTGAAAAACCACTTTTCGCACTTGTGTCAGTGTTGAAAAACCACTTTTCGCACTTGTGTTAGTGTTGAAAAACCACTTTTCGCACTTGTGTTGGTGCAGGAAACCACTTTTGCACTTGTATTAGTGTGGAAAAAACACTTTTCGCACTTGTGTTAGTGTTGAAAAACCACTTTTCGCACTTGTGTTAGTGTTGAAAAACCACTTTTCGCACTTGTGTTAGTGTTGAAAAACCACTTTTCGCACTTGTGTTGGTGCAGGAAACCACTTTTTCACTTGTATTAGTGTGGAAAAAACACTTTTCGCACTTGTGTTAGTGTTGAAAAACCACTTTTCGCACTTGTGTTAGTGTTGAAAAACCACTTTTCGCACTTGTGTTGGTGCAGGAAACCACTTTTGCACTTGTATTAGTGTGGAAAAAACACTTTTCACACTTGTGTTAGTGTTGAAAAACCACTTTTCGCACTTGTGTTAGTGTTGAAAAACCACTTTTCGCACGTGTGTTAGTGTTGAAAAACCACTTTTTGCACTTGTGTTAGTGTTGAAAAACCACTTTTCGCACTTGTGTTGGTGCAGGAAACCACTTTTGCACTTGTATTAGTGTGGAAAAAACACTTTTCGCACTTGTGTTAGTGTTGAAAAACCACTTTTCGCACTTGTGTTAGTGTTGAAAAACCACTTTTCGCACTTGCGTTAATGTTGAAAAACCACTTTTCGCACTTGTGTTAGTGTTGAAAAACCACTTTTTGCACTTGCGTTAATGTTGAAAAACCACTTTTCGCACGTGTGTTAGTGTTGAAAAACCACTTTTTGCACTTGTGTTAGTGTTGAAAAACCACTTTTCGCACTTGTGTTGGTACAGGAAACCACTTTTGCACTTGTATTAGTGTGGAAAAAACACTTTTCGCACTTGTGTTAGTGTTGAAAAACCACTTTTCGCACTTGTGTTATTGTTGAAAAACCACTTTTCGCACTTGCGTTAATGTTGAAAAACCACTTTTCGCACTTGTGTTAGTGTTGAAAAACCACTTTTCGCACTTGTGTTAGTGTTGAAAAACCACTTTTCGCACTTGTGTTGGTGCAGGAAACCACTTTTGCACTTGTATTAGTGTGGAAAAAACACTTTTCGCACTTGTGTTAGTGTTGAAAAACCACTTTTCGCACTTGTGTTAGTGTTGAAAAACCACTTTTCGCACTTGTGTTAGTGTTGAAAAACCACTTTTCACACTTGTGTTGGTGCAGGAAACCACTTTTGCACTTGTATTAGTGTGGAAAAAACACTTTTCGCACTTGTGTTAGTGTTGAAAAACCACTTTTCGCACTTGTGTCAGTGTTGAAAAACCACTTTTCGCACTTGTGTTAGTGTTGAAAAACCACTTTTCGCACTTGTGTTGGTGCAGGAAACCACTTTTGCACTTGTATTAGTGTGGAAAAAACACTTTTCGCACTTGTGTTAGTGTTGAAAAACCACTTTTCGCACTTGTGTTAGTGTTGAAAAACCACTTTTCGCACTTGTGTTAGTGTTGAAAAACCACTTTTCGCACTTGTGTTGGTGCAGGAAACGACTTTTTCACATGTATTAGTGTGGAAAAAACACTTTTCGCACTTGTGTTGGTGCAGGAAACGACTTTTTCACTTGTATTAGTGTGGAAAAAACACTTTTCGCACTTGTGTTAGTGTTGAAAAACCACTTTTCGCACTTGTGTTAGTGTTGAAAAACCACTTTTCGCACGTGTGTTAGTGTTGAAAAACCACTTTTCGCACTTGTGTTAGTGTTGAAAAACCACTTTTCGCACTTGTGTTGGTGCAGGAAACCACTTTTACACTTGTATTAGTGTGGAAAAAACACTTTTCGCACTTGTGTTAGTGTTGAAAAACCACTTTTCGCACTTGTGTTAGTGTTGAAAAACCACTTTTCGCACTTGTGTTAGTGTTGAAAAACCACATTTCGCACTTGTGTTGGTGCAGGAAACCACTTTTGCACTTGTATTAGTGTGGAAAAAACACTTTTCGCACTTGTGTTAGTGTTGAAAAACCACTTTTCGCACTTGTGTTAGTGTTGAAAAACCACTTTTCGCACTTGTGTTGGTGCAGGAAACCACTTTTGCACTTGTATTAGTGTGGAAAAAACACTTTTCGCACTTGTGTTAGTGTTGAAAAACCACTTTTCGCACTTGTGTTAGTGTTGAAAAACCACTTTTCGCACTTGTGTTGGTGCAGGAAACCACTTTTGCACTTGTATTAGTGTGGAAAAAACACTTTTCGCACTTGTGTTAGTGTTGAAAAACCACTTTTCGCACTTGTGTCAGTGTTGAAAAACCACTTTTCGCACTTGTGTTAGTGTTGAAAAACCACTTTTCGCACTTGTGTTGGTGCAGGAAACCACTTTTGCACTTGTATTAGTGTGGAAAAAACACTTTTCGCACTTGTGTTAGTGTTGAAAAACCACTTTTCGCACTTGTGTTAGTGTTGAAAAACCACTTTTCGCACTTGTGTTAGTGTTGAAAAACCACTTTTCGCACTTGTGTTGGTGCAGGAAACGACTTTTTCACATGTATTAGTGTGGAAAAAACACTTTTCGCACTTGTGTTGGTGCAGGAAACGACTTTTTCACTTGTATTAGTGTGGAAAAAACACTTTTCGCACTTGTGTTAGTGTTGAAAAACCACTTTTCGCACTTGTGTTAGTGTTGAAAAACCACTTTTCGCACGTGTGTTAGTGTTGAAAAACCACTTTTCGCACTTGTGTTAGTGTTGAAAAACCACTTTTCGCACTTGTGTTGGTGCAGGAAACCACTTTTACACTTGTATTAGTGTGGAAAAAACACTTTTCGCACTTGTGTTAGTGTTGAAAAACCACTTTTCGCACTTGTGTTAGTGTTGAAAAACCACTTTTCGCACTTGTGTTAGTGTTGAAAAACCACATTTCGCACTTGTGTTGGTGCAGGAAACCACTTTTGCACTTGTATTAGTGTGGAAAAAACACTTTTCGCACTTGTGTTAGTGTTGAAAAACCACTTTTCGCACTTGTGTTAGTGTTGAAAAACCACTTTTCGCACTTGTGTTGGTGCAGGAAACCACTTTTGCACTTGTATTAGTGTGGAAAAAACACTTTTCGCACTTGTGTTAGTGTTGAAAAACCACTTTTTGCACTTGTGTTAGTGTTGAAAAACCACATTTCGCACTTGTGTTAGTGTTGAAAAACCACTTTTCGCACTTGTGTTGGTACAGGAAACCACTTTTGCACTTGTATTAGTGTGGAAAAAACACTTTTCGCACTTGTGATAGTGTTGAAAAACCACTTTTCGCACTTGTGTTAATGTTGAAAAACCACTTTTCGCACTTGTGTTAGTGTTGAAAAACCACTTTTCGCACTTGTGTTAGTGTTGAAAAACCACTTTTCGCACTTGTGTTGGTGCAGGAAACCACTCTTGCACTTGTATTAGTGTGGAAAAAACACTTTTCGCACTTGTGTTAGTGTTGAAAAACCACTTTTCGCACTTGTGTTAGTGTTGAAAAACCACTTTTCGCACTTGTGTTAGTGTTGAAAAACCACTTTTCGCACTTGTGTTGGTGCAGGAAACCACTTTTGCACTTGTATTAGTGTGGAAAAAACACTTTTCGCACTTGTGTTAGTGTTGAAAAACCACTTTTCGCACAGTGTTGAAAAACCACTTTTCGCACTTGTGTTAGTGTTGAAAAACCACTTTTCGCACTTGTGTTGGTGCAGGAAACCACTTTTGCACTTGTATTAGTGTGGAAAAAACACTTTTCGCACTTGTGTTAGTGTTGAAAAACCACTTTTCGCACTTGTGTTAGTGTTGAAAAACCACTTTTCGCACTTGTGTTAGTGTTGAAAAACCACTTTTCGCACTTGTGTTGGTGCAGGAAACCACTTTTTCACTTGTATTAGTGTGGAAAAAACACTTTTCGCACTTGTGTTAGTGTTGAAAAACCACTTTTCGCACTTGTGTTAGTGTTGAAAAACCACTTTTCGCACTTGTGTTGGTGCAGGAAACCACTTTTGCACTTGTATTAGTGTGGAAAAAACACTTTTCACACTTGTGTTAGTGTTGAAAAACCACTTTTCGCACTTGTGTTAGTGTTGAAAAACCACTTTTCGCACGTGTGTTAGTGTTGAAAAACCACTTTTTGCACTTGTGTTAGTGTTGAAAAACCACTTTTCGCACTTGTGTTGGTGCAGGAAACCACTTTTGCACTTGTATTAGTGTGGAAAAAACACTTTTCGCACTTGTGTTAGTGTTGAAAAACCACTTTTCGCACTTGTGTTAGTGTTGAAAAACCACTTTTCGCACTTGTGTTAGTGTTGAAAAACCACTTTTCGCACTGGTGTTGGTGCAGGAAACCACTTTTGCACTTGTATTAGTGTGGAAAAAACACTTGCCGCACTTGTGTTAGTGTTGAAAAACCACTTTTCGCACTTGTGTTAGTGTTGAAAAACCACTTTTCGCACTTGTGTTGGTGCAGGAAACCACTTTTGCACTTGTATTAGTGTGGAAAAAACACTTTTCGCACTTGTGTTAGTGTTGAAAAACCACTTTTCGCACTTGTGTTAGTGTTGAAAAACCACTTTTCGCACTTGTGTTAGTGTTGAAAAACCACTTTTCGCACTTGTGTTGGTGCAGGAACCACTTTTGCACTTGTATTAGTGTGGAAAAAACACTTTTCGCACTTGTGTTAGTGTTGAAAAACCACTTTTCGCACTTGTGTCAGTGTTGAAAAACCACTTTTCGCACTTGTGTTGGTGCAGGAACCACTTTTGCACTTGTATTAGTGTGGAAAAAACACTTTTCGCACTTGTGTTCGTGTTGAAAAACCACTTTTCGCACTTGTGTCAGTGTTGAAAAACCACTTTTCGCACTTGTGTTAGTGTTGAAAAACCACTTTTTGCACTTGTGTTCGTGTTGAAAAACCACTTTTCACACTTGTGTTAGTGTTGAAAAACCACTTTTCGCACTTGTGTTGGTGCAGGAAACCACTTTTGCACTTGTGTTCGTGTGGAAAAAACACTTTTCGCACTTGTGTTAGTGTTGAAAAACCACTTTCCGCACTTGTGTTAGTGTTGAAAAACCACTTTTCGCACTTGTGTTGGTGCAGGAAACCACTTTTGCACTTGTATTAGTGTGGAAAAAACACTTTTCGCACTTGTGTTAGTGTTGAAAAACCACTTTTCGCACTTGTGTTAGTGTTGAAAAACCACTTTTCGCACGTGTGTTAGTGTTGAAAAACCACTTTTTGCACTTGTGTTAGTGTTGAAAAACCACTTTTCGCACTTGTGTTGGTGCAGGAAACCACTTTTGCACTTGTATTAGTGTGGAAAAAACACTTTTCGCACTTGTGTTAGTGTTGAAAAACCACTTTTCGCACTTGTGTTAGTGTTGAAAAACCACTTTTCGCACTTGTGTTAGTGTTGAAAAACCACTTTCCGCACTGGTGTTGGTGCAGGAAACCACTTTTGCACTTGTATTAGTGTGGAAAAAACACTTGCCGCACTTGTGTTAGTGTTGAAAAACCACTTTTCGCACTTGTGTTAGTGTTGAAAAACCACTTTTCGCACTTGTGTTGGTGCAGGAAACCACTTTTGCACTTGTATTAGTGTGGAAAAAACACTTTTCGCACTTGTGTTAGTGTTGAAAAACCACTTTTCGCACTTGTGTTAGTGTTGAAAAACCACTTTTCGCACTTGTGTTGGTGCAGGAACCACTTTTGCACTTGTATTAGTGTGGAAAAAACACTTTTCGCACTTGTGTTAGTGTTGAAAAACCACTTTTCGCACTTGTGTCAGTGTTGAAAAACCACTTTTCGCACTTGTGTTAGTGTTGAAAAACCACTTTTCGCACTTGTGTTGGTGCAGGAAACCACTTTTGCACTTGTATTAGTGTGGAAAAAACACTTTTCGCACTTGTGTTAGTGTTGAAAAACCACTTTTCGCACTTGTGTTAGTGTTGAAAAACCACTTTTCGCACTTGTGTTAGTGTTGAAAAACCACTTTTCGCACTTGTGTTGGTGCAGGAAACGACTTTTTCACATGTATTAGTGTGGAAAAAACACTTTTCGCACTTGTGTAGGTGCAGGAAACGACTTTTTCACTTGTATTAGTGTGGAAAAAACACTTTTCGCACTTGTGTTAGTGTTGAAAAACCACTTTTCGCACTTGTGTTAGTGTTGAAAAACCACTTTTCGCACGTGTGTTAGTGTTGAAAAACCACTTTTCGCACTTGTGTTAGTGTTGAAAAACCACTTTTCGCACTTGTGTTGGTGCAGGAAACCACTTTTGCACTTGTATTAGTGTGGAAAAAACACTTTTCGCACTTGTGTTAGTGTTGAAAAACCACTTTTCGCACTTGTGTTAGTGTTGAAAAACCACTTTTCGCACTTGTGTTAGTGTTGAAAAACCACATTTCGCACTTGTGTTGGTGCAGGAAACCACTTTTGCACTTGTATTAGTGTGGAAAAAACACTTTTCGCACTTGTGTTAGTGTTGAAAAACCACTTTTCGCACTTGTGTTAGTGTTGAAAAACCACTTTTCGCACTTGTGTTAGTGTTGAAAAACCACTTTTCGCACTTGTGTTGGTGCAGGAAACCACTTTTGCACTTGTATTAGTGTGGAAAAAACACTTTTCGCACTTGTGTTAGTGTTGAAAAACCACTTTTTGCACTTGTGTTAGTGTTGAAAAACCACTTTTCGCACTTATGTTGGTGCAGGAAACCACTTTTGCACTTGTATTAGTGTGGAAAAAACACTTTTCGCACTTGTGTTTGTGTTGAAAAACCACTTTTCGCACTTGTGTTAGTGTTGAAAAACCACTTTTCGCACTTGTGTTAGTGTTGAAAAACCACTTTTTGCACTTGTGTTGGTGCAGGAAACCACTTTTGCACTTGTATTAGTGTGGAAAAAACACTTTTCGCACTTGTGTTAGTGTTGAAAAACCACTTTCCGCACTTGTGTTAGTGTTGAAAAACCACTTTTCGCACTTGTGTTGGTGCAGGAAACCACTTTTGCACTTGTATTAGTGTGGAAAAAACACTTTTCGCACTTGTGTTAGTGTTGAAAAACCACTTTTCGCACTTGTGTTAGTGTTGAAAAACCACTTTTTGCACTTGTGTTGGTGCAGGAAACCACTTTTGCACTTGTATTAGTGTTGAAAAACCACTTTTCGCACTTGTGTTAGTGTTGAAAAACCACTTTTCGCACTTGTGTTAGTGTTGAAAAACCACTTTTTGCACTTGTGTTGGTGCAGGAAACCACTTTTGCACTTGTATTAGTGTGGAAAAAACACTTTTCGCACTTGTGTTAGTGTTGAAAAACCACTTTCCGCACTTGTGTTAGTGTTGAAAAACCACTTTTCGCACTTGTGTTGGTGCAGGAAACCACTTTTGCACTTGTATTAGTGTGGAAAAAACACTTTTCGCACTTGTGTTAGTGTTGAAAAACCACTTTCCGCACTTGTGTTAGTGTTGAAAAACCACTTTTCGCACTTGTGTTGGTGCAGGAAACCACTTTTGCACTTGTATTAGTGTTGAAAAACCACTTTTCGCACTTGTGTTAGTGTTGAAAAACCACTTTTCGCACTTGTGTTAGTGTTGAAAAACCACTTTTTGCACTTGTGTTGGTGCAGGAAACCACTTTTGCACTTGTATTAGTGTGGAAAAAACACTTTTCGCACTTGTGTTAGTGTTGAAAAACCACTTTTCGCACTTTGTTAGTGTTGAAAAACCACTTTTCGCACTTGTGTTGGTGCAGGAAACCACTTTTGCACTTGTATTAGTGTGGAAAAAAACACTTTTCGCACTTGTGTTAGTGTTGAAAAACCACATTTCGCACTTGTGTTAGTGTTGAAAAACCACTTTTCGCACTTGTGTTGGTACAGGAAACCACTTTTGCACTTGTATTAGTGTGGAAAAAACACTTTTCGCACTTGTGTTATTGTTGAAAAACCACTTTTCGCACTTGCGTTAATGTTGAAAAACCACTTTTCGCACTTGTGTTAGTGTTGAAAAACCACTTTTCGCACTTGTGTTAGTGTTGAAAAACCACTTTTCGCACTTGTGTTGGTGCAGGAAACCACTTTTGCACTTGTATTAGTGTGGAAAAAACACTTTTCGCACTTGTGTTAGTGTTGAAAAACCACTTTTCGCACTTGTGTTAGTGTTGAAAAACCACTTTTCGCACTTGTGTTAGTGTTGAAAAACCACTTTTCGCACTTGTGTTGGTGCAGGAAACCACTTTTGCACTTGTATTAGTGTGGAAAAAACACTTTTCGCACTTGTGTTAGTGTTGAAAAACCACTTTTCGCACTTGTGTCAGTGTTGAAAAACCACTTTTCGCACTTGTGTTAGTGTTGAAAAACCACTTTTCGCACTTGTGTTGGTGCAGGAAACCACTTTTGCACTTGTATTAGTGTGGAAAAAACACTTTTCGCACTTGTGTTAGTGTTGAAAAACCACTTTTCGCACTTGTGTTAGTGTTGAAAAACCACTTTTCGCACTTGTGTTAGTGTTGAAAAACCACTTTTCGCACTTGTGTTGGTGCAGGAAACGACTTTTTCACATGTATTAGTGTGGAAAAAACACTTTTCGCACTTGTGTTGGTGCAGGAAACGACTTTTTCACTTGTATTAGTGTGGAAAAAACACTTTTCGCACTTGTGTTAGTGTTGAAAAACCACTTTTCGCACTTGTGTTAGTGTTGAAAAACCACTTTTCGCACGTGTGTTAGTGTTGAAAAACCACTTTTCGCACTTGTGTTAGTGTTGAAAAAACCACTTTTCGCACTTGTGTTGGTGCAGGAAACCACTTTTGCACTTGTATTAGTGTGGAAAAAACACTTTTCGCACTTGTGTTAGTGTTGAAAAACCACTTTTCGCACTTGTGTTAGTGTTGAAAAACCACTTTTCGCACTTGTGTTAGTGTTGAAAAACCACATTTCGCTCTTGTGTTGGTGCAGGAAACCACTTTTGCACTTGTATTAGTGTGGAAAAAACACTTTTCGCACTTGTGTTAGTGTTGAAAAACCACTTTTCGCACTTGTGTTAGTGTTGAAAAACCACTTTTCGCACTTGTGTTGGTGCAGGAAACCACTTTTGCACTTGTATTAGTGTGGAAAAAACACTTTTCGCACTTGTGTTAGTGTTGAAAAACCACTTTTTGCACTTGTGTTAGTGTTGAAAAACCACATTTCGCACTTGTGTTAGTGTTGAAAAACCACTTTTCGCACTTGTGTTGGTACAGGAAACCACTTTTGCACTTGTATTAGTGTGGAAAAAACACTTTTCGCACTTGTGATAGTGTTGAAAAACCACTTTTCGCACTTGTGTTAATGTTGAAAAACCACTTTTCGCACTTGTGTTAGTGTTGAAAAACCACTTTTCGCACTTGTGTTAGTGTTGAAAAACCACTTTTCGCACTTGTGTTGGTGCAGGAAACCACTCTTGCACTTGTATTAGTGTGGAAAAAACACTTTTCGCACTTGTGTTAGTGTTGAAAAACCACTTTTCGCACTTGTGTCAGTGTTGAAAAACCACTTTTCGCACTTGTGTTAGTGTTGAAAAACCACTTTTCGCACTTGTGTTGGTGCAGGAAACCACTTTTGCACTTGTATTAGTGTGGAAAAAACACTTTTCGCACTTGTGTTAGTGTTGAAAAAACCACTTTTCGCACTTGTGTTAGTGTTGAAAAACCACTTTTCGCACTT